>NW_025852774.1:9630-30014 GCF_002878395.1 Capsicum annuum | reverse complement strand
AATTCCAATGCTACTTCTTGGAATACAACTCTTATCTTTCCTTAGTAGCTACAATCATCATCATATACATACACTCTTTTCAACACCTACTTGTCTCACTAAACACATTATCTGCTTCGATTTCTTCATTGGCTACTAATACCACACTCACATCTTAATACTTAGTTTGGAGTCCACAAACTTAAATTCTTCAAAGATTCAAGCTTAGCTTCTAAAACATAACATAAATATCCAAAAATCTTTAATAAACATACTATTCTCATTCTAGCCTTCAAATATCACATCTCTTAAACTTATACTTCTCCACACCATGAGAATCGCAGCTATATCTCTATCAATCAACACATATAATTCCCAAATTCCACACTTAGATTCTTACATATATAATTTCAAGCCTATTCATTCACCATATAAATAGCTAACCCAATAAGGCATACTCTGCTCACTTTAGAGAACACTGTCCCGAAACTATCTAAGGGGACCATCAAAGAAAGTTCTATCTAACAGACTTTGGCTTCACTACTTCTGTTACCTTAAGAGTAAGGTAAATCTGACATAGGTAGATCATTACAAAAGTCTGCATAACTCTCTTGGAAAATCTTGCAATAGCACGATCTGGATCATGAACGAACGAAAACTCTCTAAACATCTCATAGCCTCCCGTACATAAACGTGGCGCGCAACACACTCTTGTACAAGACTCTACTAAATGCGGCTTTTCAGAATCCATAGGACACTATTGAACCTTAGGCTCTGATACCAAGTTTGTAATGCCCCGATTCCCGAGAACTGGAATGCCATACGATGCTTATGATCTCGAAGGACCATAAGCTAACCCTTTTTCTAATATTTGTACCTGTTCACTGCATAATATAATAAAATACATGCGAAAACTGGCTAACACTTGCCATAAGGTTCAAACATCTAGAAATATACAATACCTTAAACCACACACTAATACATCTATCTGAAAATCCTCTACACTACCTGAACTGTGGAGTTAAAGGGATAATTCCCCTAACTAACTCTGCCTACTAAAATCAAATACTATAATAACAACATCCTCAGATGATGAGGACTCACTGCTGCACCCACTGCTGCTATACAAGTGACTTCTAAGATGCTCCAAATTTCACTCCTCTGAACCTATGGTGCCCTAAAATAAAAGAACACCATAGCGCGAATGCATCAGTACTAAGATGTACTGAGTATACAAGCAGGGAAGGCTAAATGCAAGGGCTTATGCATGAATATTTAATCAATAGAATAATCATGAGAATAATGAACAAGTACACATATATGAATGCACAGTTCACAACCACTATAAAAACTATAACGACTCCAGATACCATAGCTCGGAACCACTTTACTGTCCTTGGAACTCACTATTGTACCGGGGTACTGCATTACTGAATCACAGGATACCAACACTGATCAATCGAATACACTCACACCCCTAACTCTTAAAGATTTATACTGACACAGAAACCGTGAAAAGTAGTTACATAACTCACCATGACTCCTCATAAGCAACTGAATATTGGGGGTGCACGCAATAATTTAAATAATATCTTTGATTTCGTAAAATATGCGTACGGAAAATGAAGACTCACATGGCTTGAATTTCATTATCCATACGTCTCATAATATTATAGAGAGGAAAACATAAGTAAAATCCCATAAATCATCATAAAATCATCAATATTCATTATAAATTCTCATGACTCATCATAGACAACCAAACTCATCAACTCAGGACTCGGAGCGACTCGATAGTTCAAGAAACATACTCTTATCGACAGGGGAGTTTCCTATAACTGACAACCCTACGTGAGTCACGTGGAATACCAACGTTTGCCCTCCTAGGGAGAGCAATCCCATTGGCAAGAGTATTGTAGTCTTGCCAGGGAGTACAACCTTAAAGCTTTCATAATCACAATTCGGCTCTCTGGCCAACAATATCATCATCAACAACCCTACGGTGGCATATAGGTTTGGGAAAATACTAAATTTCCCTCTCGGTACTAAGTAATACTCCACGACTAGCTCAAAACGCATTAGGAAATCCACTACAAGGGTCTATTATAAATACCAAATCAAATCTCTTTGGAAATTCACCATAACATCGCAAGGGTCTATCATAAAGACCAAATCAAATCTCTTTCTCCTTTATCAAATCATATCAATTTCTGGATTACTAACTAAACACATTTTAGGTAAAAACATTTTAATTTTCCTCAACATCAACATGGTATCAATAACACAGCATTTCGTCTCTGCGAGCTTAAAATCAATATAAATCATCCCGACTCTGCGGATGCAAATCAATATTCTTAAATGATCATTCTTTCATTCCAATATTCAATTTATGACAATTGCTTTTGAAAAGTATTTAAGATCTTCAAATCATAGTAAGATTTTGTATGTCGTAATGTAACTCAAATCATGGCTCTTATATCAAGAATCCTCAAAAAAATAATTTCATAGTAGTGGTATGCAATTTATGGCATAAAATCTCAATTCAAGAAAATAAGATAATAAGGTTATTATGTATACCAATATTGGACGATTCAAATTTCCATAAATCGTATTTTGAAAACACTTGAAATATCAACTCATGGTAGAAATATGAAATTCACCATATCAAATCATAACTTGAGAATAATAAAGTAATCATGTACACATACATAACTTGAACTTTCAAAAAGGGATTCGTGGACTCTATGGATGAAAGGAGTCCATAGATAAATACTTGCATAGCTTAGATTTCATGGCCGGAAGAGATTGACGAAAGGAATTCTTGAATCAAAGCCTCCAATTAATTTCCCTCAATTCAAAACCCTAACCCTAACTTGATATATATATATATATACATAGAAGAGAAAATACAAGTTCTCAGCTGAATGGGGTATTTATAGAGGTTTAAAAGAGTGGTGAAAGACCAAAATGCCCCTAAGAAATAAATAAAACCCGAATCTATCCTTCAATGATCTATCCGATAGGCTGAAGTAAATTGGTCAGAACTTTTTACTCCGATGTCCAAGTTGGATGAAACTAATTTTATTGGAAAGAAGATACTCAGTGCTTTCCGTTGATATATAGCAGCTCACACAGTTTATTATGTATAAGGAGTTATGATTATTTGAAGTTGACCAAAAAAATCGCCTAGCTGCAGTATTTTTTTTCCTGCACATTTTACTGTTCACAGTTTGATTGGAATGGTCGTAACTCATCGCTCGAGTGTCCGTTTTGGGTGATACATATATCATTGGAAATCTTATTCGATGATCTACAAAATGGTGGGTCGAAATCCAAGAAATGACACACAGAAAAATTATAAATCAGTCTCGAAGATAGGATCCAATACGTTTACGCATAAAATTTCGATGAAAAATTTTCTGGGGTATTACAGCCAATGTAGTAGTTGATTCCATCATTATATTGTCTATGGGTAGTGTTTATCATGTTGAGGATGGTAAGAAGAAGTTAGCTCAGGAAGTTCATCAGCTTGCCTGAATAGGTGTTAGCTTAGTCGATTCAGCAGAAGGTAGTGTGTGGGTACATAGTAGTTCAGAATCATCTCTAGTTTTTTAGGTGAAGGAAAAGCAGGACCTAGATCCTAGTCTAGTTAAGTTGAAAGAATCAAACAGATATAAAAAAGTAGAGGTTTTCTCCCAAGGGGGAGATGTATGTTGCATTGTCAAGGTCGGCTATGTGTACCTCGTGTAGATGACTTGAGGAAACAAATTCTTGCAGAAACGGATGGTGCACTTTACTCTATTCATCTAGGGGCCACTAAGATGTACCGTGATTTGTGGGAGATCTATTGGTTGAGTGGGATGAAGAAGAATATTGCAGAGTTTGTAGCTAAGTGCTCTACGTGTCAGCAGGTTAAGATCGAGCACCAAAAACCTAGTGGGTCCATGCAGGAGTTCAGTATTCCCAGTTGGAAATAGAAAGAAGTGAACATGGACTTTGTAATGATTCTACCTCATACTCGTCATCAGTATGATTCTATTTGGGTTATCGTAGATCGGATGACCAAATCAACTTATTTCCTGCCAATTCATACCCCTTATTCTGCCAAGGACTATGCCAAACTCTATCTCAGAGAATTGTTTAGGTTGCATGGTGTTCCATTATCTATCATCTCTGATAGAGGTACCCAGTTTAGCTCATATTTCTGGAAAGCATTCCAAAAATATCTTGTTACCTATGTCCACCTCAGTATAGCTTTCCACCCTCAGATAGACGATCAAGCAGAAAGGACAACTTAGACTCTCGAAGATATATTGAGAGCATGTGTATTTGATTTTAAAGGTAGTTGGGAGGACCGCTTGCCTTTGATTGAATTCATATATAAAACAGCTATCATTCCAGTATCCAGATGGTTCCATTTGAGGATTTTTATGATAGAAAATATAGATCTCTGATTGGTTGTTTTGAAGTAGGTGAGGCCACAATAGTAGGGCCTAACTTGGTATTTGATGTGTTAGAAAAGGTCTAGTTGATCAGAGAAAGACTTAGGACATCCTGGAGCCAACAAAAATCATATACAGATATGAGGAGAAAGAATCTAGAGTTTGAGGTTGATGAATTTGTATAGTTAAAAATACCTCCTATGAAGGGGGTAAAGAGGTTTGGCAAGAAAGGGAAACTAAGTCCCCGATATGTTGGTCCCTATAGAATTCACAGTCGTTTCAAAAAGGTAGCTTAAGAGCTTAAGTTGCCTTCAGATCTAACTTCAGTACGCCCAATGTTCCATGTGTCATTGTTGAAGAAGTGTATTAGTGATCCAGCTGTAGTTATTCCCTTAGAAAATATGGATATTCAGAACAGTATTTCCTTAGAGAAAGTTCCAATCGAAATTCTTGATTGTCAAGTTCATAAATTGAGAAACAAAGAAGTTCCACTGGTCAAAGTTCTTTGGCGAAATCAGTCTGTTGAGGGAGCCACTTGGGAAGCAGAAGTAGATATGCAGACCAAGTACCCTCATCTTTTCTCCGCGAATTCAGATTCATTTTAAGTTACTAATCTTCTTAATATTTCTCTTTAACATGCTTAGTTTTAGTTGCACATCATATTTATGTCAGTCGTGCATTTATGAAACAGTTCAATCATGTATTCTATGCATTAGATATGCATTTTCAGTGTGTAATCTCAGTCAATTAATTTTCTTGATTTAAAATGATGAATGATCCCAACGAGAAGATATTGTAATACCCTTTATTTTCCTACCATGATTTAAATCTTAGTACGTGATTATTCATACATAAAATTTTCAAAATATTCATTATTCCTTAGTTTAGAGCCCAATAAGTTATGGGAAATTGAAGTAGTTTTCCAACGATATAAGATTCGCCTTAATCTGATAAACGAGTAAGAAGTTATAGAGATTTTAAGTTTTAGTCGTAAAACATTGTGATTTGGGCCTGTAGCACATCGCGGAGGAGTGTAAAATCACAACTATCACTTTCTAGTGAAGCTCTGTGATCATGGCGCATCATAGAGGAGTCTTATTTCACATTTGGCAAATTCCAGTGAGCCTTCGCGATAATGGCGCATTGTGGAGGTAACCAAAATGGCATTCCAAAGGCTTACCGTGATTTCACTGCATCGCTCCAAGCTTTCAGGTCCCAGTCGTCAATTTCCAGTGAGACTCCACGATCCTGGCGCATCACACCAAGGCCTCAAATCGGGATTTTCAGTTTTCCAGTTCCGCATTTTTAATTTCCAAGGGGTTGTTTGGTCATTTTCCTAAGCCCTAAACTCGTCCTAAACACGAAATTAAAGCCTAGTAGGGCATTATATGCCCATTATTCTCAAATTACTCAAAGGGGGTCCATTCTCTTCAAGAACGCAAAAATGCTAGCTCTCAAATTTAAGACCAAATCTCAAGAACTCACCAACAATGTTTCTAAATTCATTAACCCAGGTATGTTAAATGTTCATCCATGGGTTCCTTCCACCCATGGAGTTCAAGTATCTAATATAAATTGCAAAATTATGATCTTTTCAAGTTATCTTGATTTAAAATTATACTTAAACCATGAATTTTGTTCTATACCATGTTTTAGCGAAATTGATGTATATTCTACACTCTATATGTTTGAATATTGTTGTCGGCTGATTTAATTCATGATTTGTGATAATGCTGTTGAAGTTGTGCTTTACTACAAGCTTTAAACTAATTCCCATTATCTATATACACTATGCATGTCAAGTGTTTGATAAAATGCTTACAAGAGTGAATATGTAATAAAAGCCTTCATGCTATGTCCTCAAAGCTTTAATGTCATTTTTCTATTATTTCTTTTGAGTCCTGGGGTATTAAATACCCAAAAATCATAGTTGTTTACTTAGTCTCAACTCTGTATCTTCAGAATAACTTCAAAATACATCATGAGCATTACTAGATCAGTCAGTTAAACTCAGAAATAGTCAGTAACTCAGTGTTATTTAGATAGAAGTAGGATTTAGCACCGAACGATTGTAGGTTTGGCGGCTTCCCCGTCAGACAGGCAGAGTCATTATTATCAGTCCCTATACTCCATAACTACGTAGCCAGCATAGGATATGAGAAGTCATCCATCAGTTTAGGCTTGACTATCTCGCAAGGGTCACCCATCGGATCAGGCTTGACACCCTTCTTCCTTCGGGACAATACAGTATACCAAACTAGTGGATCCACATAGCCAGCGTTAGTACCCATGGCACGGTATTAACACCCTTCTAACTAGGGTTATAGGTTGGACCCCAATTAGCTCAGATTTGGGCTTGTCGATTAGATGATAGCTCCCACAGTCTCAGTTCAGTAATCAGACCAGTAGTTCAGTCTTAGTGTTGTTTGACCAAGGCATACAGATATCAATTATTTCAATATTTTAGTTTGCCGACTTTTATTCAGTTCATGTTATATTCTTGGTCATGTATCCCCAGTATCTATAGATTTCATGTACCTTCAGTATTTATAGACTTCCATACATACACAGTATTTATAGATTTCATATATTTTTAGTATCTACAGATTTCATGCTTTCTATTCAGTACTCTATGTTTTACGTGTATATTCAGAAAGTTATTATTCCTATTCATGAAACCATGCATGTTACCCTACCTCATTTAGCATACCAGTGCATTCAAAGTACTGATCACATACCTTTCTTTTGCACTATGTTGTATTATATCATAGATTCTGACACTCAGTTCCCGAATCACGCTTAGACTTATCAGACTCTCAGCAGTAGCAGCGGTGAGTCCTCATATTTCTAGGATAGATTATTTTACTTTATGTCTTTAGTTCAGTAGTTGGTAGAGTTAGTTAGGGCCTGTCCCATCAACTCATAGTCAGTCAGTTTAGAGGCTTTCAGACATTACAGTTAGTTATTTAGTATTCAAAATTTAGTTGGCATGTTAGTCTGTTATTCAAATTTTCTTTATCTTATGAGATTTAGATAGTCATTTCTTCAGATTCATAATTCATTGCTTGTTTCGAATATTAAAACCTTATGGCATATTAGTTATTCTTCCACATTTATGATTATGTTATTCAGTGCTCACAGCAGGTACTAGCTCATAGGTTAGCTTATGGTCCTTCGAGATTATCAGCACCGTGTGACGCCTAGGGTGTACTCTCGGGGCATTACAGAAAGGCCTTGGAGGCCACGGATTAATTTTGAAATAATATTTTGTAGTCTAGTTGGCTAAACAGCTTTGAGTCCCAATTGGCTAAATATTTTAAAGTCTTATTGGCTAATGGGTTAGAGTCCTAGTTGGCTAAATGGGTCGTAGTTATATTAGGTGATGGGTTAGAGTCCCAATTAGCTAAATGGGTTGGAATCCTATTGGCTAATGTGTTTGAGTCCCAGTTGGCTAAATTGTTTGGTTTGACATAATGACATTGGCTTGCAAGCTTGTTTATTTCGTATGATGATATCATTCAGTAAATGCCTTAATGAATTATTCCTTGCTTAATGGTTGAATATATGTGTAAATGCTTTAATTGGGTTTAAGGGGGGTTGTGTTGCTCATCGTAAGAGGTGGAGTTCCCAATGTAACTAATACTAGAAATCACCTTTGTTGGTGTGGGGGTATTAATGACCGTGTGCATGTGTCACACGTGATATATGTATTTTAGGCGATGGCTAGTTTCCCTGATACCTTTTGCTTTTCATTATTTTTCTCTGGTTCGTACTGCTAACACGCACTGAGGGCCTTTTGGTAGGGAAAGACGGAACCGTATAGCTCGTGGGTACCTTTATGATGGTTGAAGTTACACAGTCCACGTTAATGATTTTAAATCTCATGATTAAGTTGAATAATTTTGAACTGATTTGATCATGGCATTATTTTAACCCTTATCCCTAAGTTACATGCTAGTGCTCATCCCCACTAACCGTCCTAGGATGCTACATTCTTTCATAATATAGGGTCCGAAGACACTTCTTTTGCTCTTGTGCAGTGTTAGGTGGATTAGCATGCTTGTCGAGTTGCACTGAAGTGGTGAGCTTCCATTCTCCGAAAGGCCCGTCATTTTATAATTTCCCCCCTTATGTTTTAGACCATCTTTTGGGTCCCTTTTGGCAATAGTCAGGGATATTTCCCGACCTAGATGATGTTCAATTTTGTTAGAGGCTTTATATAGACAATTGCGGATTGTGAATTGTTGAACTGTTAGAACCCCTACCTTGGTTCATTTATCTATCATTTATTATTGTTTGGCTTCCGCATTGTTATTATTATTATTATTTTGTGCTAATGGGGTTAGGCAATGGGGGTGGTCTCCGGTCCATGCAAACTTGAGATACCTATCACAGTCAGGCCCTAGTGCGGGTCGTGACAGTAATCAAAGATATGAAAAGACATAGATGCCCTTGATTACATGTGCATAATACTATGACCAAAAAGGTCCCTAAAATATAATGTTAATCTTCTCTTGTGTTGATTCTTGGTTTTGATACTCTCTTGAAATGTTCCAAGTTTTTGATGTCAAGTTGAAATCTATCTATGCGATAAGGACTTTCCGAAGTTGCATCATTTCCCTAGTAAGGTTTTAACGAGCCACATTATTTATTAATGAACATTCAAAAGGGAGTGTTATATAACATGGATGCCATGTGACATATATTGACACCTAATTTTGACCTCCCAGTACTCCTCTTAGGCTACTAAATTTATCAAAATTATTAATTTTAAATATTAATATTTTTTATGCTTGGTATCAAATAAATATTAGCGTGTCACATTCGTGATTTGAGAACAAATAAATTATTTTATTACTTTTGCATTATCATTTTTATATATGATTTATTAATTTAAATATAACTTTTTTATGTAATGTGTTTATTTTTATTAAATTATTCATGGTTCACGCTTGTAATTTACAAATAATTAATTTTTTATTATTATCATTATCATAATTATTATTATTATTGAAGTAGCAGCCAGTCATTCAATTTTTTCTACATATTTAATTTTTAGCCATTTGTGTATTCAATTGGTGTCAATTTTAACCAAAATTAATCAATTTTGACACAAATTAAAATTTAATTTTTAGTTCAATTTTTACACCATTTTAATCTCAATCGTTGATCAAGATTGATTTGACGGCTGAAATCAAATAACCCTTTTCTTTTCTTTTTAAATAAAAACTCAAACACTAATTCCCATTTTCTCAATCAGTCGCACAACTCTCCTCTCTTTTTTCTCTCTTCCTCTCTCCAAACCAAGCTCCATTTCTAGCCACCACTCCAATTGATTGTCACTGCTCCACCGGCGTATGAACCACCAGCGCAATAGCCAACCACCGGTGCCACCATAAACAGCTCGCACCGCCTTCATTCTTCCTCTTCATTCATCCAAGTGGACTCCTGTAGCCAACACCACTATCTCCAGACACACACTGGCAGAAATAGTCGGTGTCACCGTACCTCTCTTGATCTCTACTCTATTTCCCAATCGAATAAAACCCATGAATCATCCAACGCCTCCAGCGCCACCACGTCTCTACCAGCTGGTGAGCCCCACCATTTCTTATCGCCGCCATCAGTCGTGGAACTGCTCCGATAAAACCACCAGCAAGCCATGACAACCCTTGATGAAGTTTAATGTCTTCGGTATGTTTTGATCAAATTTTTATAAAAAGAGCATCGAATTTTAATATTTTTCATTAGTTGTCGTACATCAAAAATCCATTCAATGATGGATTTTGTATAAATCTGTCTCCGATATGTTAATATTTTCATCTTTAATTTATGACCTTTATCTTGACTCACTATTTCTTTCTTAAGGGTTTTTGAGATTTGGTAAATGGTGTGAATTTAGTGATCGAGTGTTGATTAGTACTTATCTGTTCATGTTCTTTTATGCTTGTGAATTACTCTACATGAAAGTCCTTAATCTTATGAACTATATTTTGGACCTTCTTTTTAGATTATGTTTAACTTGGATTATCAAACTGCATTCATGCCCTTGATGTTTGAATAGATGCCAATGTAATATAAAATCTAGGCATATTGTGAGTTTTACTGCAAATGTCCTTTCTTTTTGATTGGGTCTGATTTTCATAATTACAAAGTAGTGTTGATTAATTGTTTCCTTATAACTTATGTTCATGAAAGTCATTTAGTATTCGGATAATATTAATAACTCTAAGGATTTGTCTGATTCGGTACTTTGATAGCCCTGAGTGAATGACTTTTTCCTTGGTCAAATTGATTCCGGATAGCTTTCTATAAGATAATTATGAAAACTAGGCGATTCTACTTCATGTGAATTAATTCAAGATTGTGGGGGAATTATGGTACTTGTCTATTCTTGGTAGTTTATGGTAACTTTAATAAATCAATGTCCTTTTTCCCTTTTGAATTTGAATTTTGTCAATCTTTATTTTTTTTAAATATGCTAACTTAATGTTTGACCTTGAATTGTGTGATAGCTTTGGTACTTGCCTATTTAAGGCAATTTTGACATGCTAATTGATTTTTTTCCTTCTTTTATTTGGTGGACAGCCATGATACATGATAAGTATGGTAACTTTGATCATTTTGTACACCTTATTAATTGTGTCTAATGATTTAGCCAGTTGGATTTTATTTTCTTTCCTTTTACTATTCTTTATTGAATAGTTTCGTGATACTATATAAACAACCATTTTCTTCTGTTTTAAGACATCATTGATACTCCCTCCTCTCTTCTACACTCAACAACATTACTCCCCTCCACACCTAAAAATATTTTTCTGCTTTTAATTTTGCATTGGCAGCTAACTATCATCACTGACTTTTACTTTGGAAGCGTGGTTTTCTTGTTGTATTTTTAGTATTCTTGTTGCTAAACGGTTAGTTTTCCGTAACAATGCATTAGTTTCTTTTGTATTAATCCTATGAGACTTGTTTTAATTTGCATACGTTAAATGCTTGATGTCATAAGCCTTCTTGTTTTTGTGTATTTTTGTGACCTATTGGGTGTCCATGTTATTTACTTTTGTCATTGTGACATGTTTCCTTTCTCTGTTAAATGTTCTTCCCCACTAGAGTATAGTTGTATGTGAATGCAAAATGACCTTTTCGTATCTCATAACCTCTTTGGCATGAGCCTGCCTGGGATTCTTAGAATCTCAACAGTGTCAAGGTTGGTTATGAGTTGTCAAAGGTATGTCATGAATTCGGAGAATGTTTTTTGATGTCTTTGCTTATTTTCACATGTTGGAGGTGAAGAAGAGTTGCCAAGGATCTTTAGAGTAGATAAGGGTTATCCCAATCTAGCCATCTTTGCTTTCTTTTATTCATTTTTTGGGTTTGTAATAATTATTGTATAAACTTTATAATCATAATAAATGAAATCTAGGGGACTGCTTATGGGGGGCGAGGACTATGTGATTTTGTTCTTACTTAGGCAAATCTATAATCTAGGACTAACAATAAACTTATTTTATCACTTAGAAATCATGTTTAGGACAATTAATTAATTTAGCATATCAATTGAGTTTTTCGCATAGTGAAATAATTGTCGACATAAAAATTTAATCCATGACAGTGTGTAATAAATTTTCAACCTATTTAAAATAAATGTTGAGCATGTTTATTAACCTTTAACACTTTGATTAATTTTTCACGCATTTTGACCAATTTTCTATATACTTAATAAATTTTTCTGCATTGTTTAAATATTTCCTACAATTTAAAATATTTTTTTGCGTAATTTTAAGTAATTTCCTGCACTATTTGTTTAATTTTTCGGCACAATTTTAAATATTTCCAGTACTTTAAAATGTTTTTCTGCACAATTTTAAATAATTTCCTTCACTGTTTGTTTAATTTTTCTACACAATTTAAATATTTCCTGCACTTTAAAATGTTTTCCTGCAATGTTGTAAATAATTTTCTGCACTGTTTATTCAGTTTGTCTGAAGTTTTAAATAATGTTTTGCACAGTTTAAATTATTTTTCTGCTCTTTAAAATATTTTTCTTCACATTTTAAAAAATGTTCTTCATATCTCAACAAGTTTCCTGTCCTATTTTAATCACTTTTCTGCAACACCTTTGAAATAAACTGTTAGGTTTTTACCTTTCATTAATAAACGAACATATGTCCCTAAGTATCATGTGCCTATAGATTTTAAACTACATGAAATAAATAATTGTTCATTGTTTGGTACATTTATTATCTAACTAGCCTTTAATTAATCAAGAGGCTTGTTTAAAACCCTTACTTTATACTTGTTTATCCAATATATTTTGCTTGGTGTGAACCTTGATTCTAATTAGGTAACCTAGCTTTCTTTTGTCTATAATCAAATCCAAAGTAGTAAGTCCAATGCCTCTTGGACATTAAGTTAGGACTAGTAGGCATTTAGGAATCGCTAGTTTTTTTATCATTTTTAGAATGCCTCCAAGTCTAATAAACAAATTAGGTGGAGGCTGGGCAGACATTCAAAAATGATGGAAGTTGACCCCAGCATAATTCGGCAATGTGACATATGATATTATCACTCGTTAATAAGTCGGGCGTTGATCCGAATAAAAATAATAAACTCCTTTGTCCAATCTTTTGAATTTATTTTCTTTTTCTATGAATGTTTAATTGTTTAGGGTATTTTAGGTTTTCCTATTTAATAAATTTTTGCTATAAAAATCATGTCACTTCTGTCTCCTCGCTTGTATAATATATCTATTTTATTTGTTTTATCACTTAGATAATTGATAGTTAAAATAATAATTAAATTAAATGTCTTCTTTATAGATATTTTTATCACTTAGTAACATTAAGTTAATAAAACAAGTGACCTTTTCTTATCACTTAGAATTCCCACGTAAAATATAAATTCGGTCAGAAAGCACATTTCTTTCGAGCTAATTTGAACCCTTACCCAATTTTTGGTGATGCAGACTAGTTAACTTATTCGTAATTAGCCTAGAATGGTGTAATATTGCACCTTAATTTGATAGGTGGTGACTCTTCATTCTTTAACATCTTCTAAAAGAGTTGTCATGAAAAAAATGGGGCGCGGCAACATGGAGACTCTGTTGGGGATACTTAGGTTCAAACCATTATGAATTTATGTTTTATGTGGGATTCTATGTTTTTCTCTGTTTGTCTGAATTTTATTTTATCTTGATGTTCGTGTTTCCCTAATTACTTTACTCCTTTTCCTTTATTATTTATTTTTAACATCATGATTGGTCTTCTCTGTATGTTTCCTTTATGTATTTATATATATATATATATCTTCATGTCTATCTTATTCTCTCTTTTTTTCCTTTTGTTTGGTTGTTTGTTGTCTTATTTTGCATTTATTCACTTTTTATATTACTAAATATGTTAATACATCTCTTTCTATATGCTACGTGTTACTATTTTTTATAATTGTCATCCTACTCATATCTTCCTTCACTTCGAAGCTCCTTTTCTTTTTCTTTTAAGAATAGTTATGTGGTTGCACGGACGTTCATTCCTAAAACACCCTTGTAGGAAATGCCTCATGAATAGTTCAATCAATGGTGCATCGATAGTCATGATCTTTCCTATACTCGAGTTATCCACTTGAGGGAACATGTCATGAAACCACTCTTGTTCTTTAGATCGTGGATGCATATTTCTTTTACTAAGGAATATACGTCTCTTTCAACCTAGAATGCCTTAGCACCCTTGATACATTGAATGTTAATCTCATTCAAAGTCCAAAGGGTTTTATGGTCCTAAAAGAATGCATAATATTATTTGCTATGTGCTGAATTTCTATGTATGTGTTGATATCCTACCTACCTTGTTATCTTCATTCTTGTTTTAGTTATTCCTTCCTCTTAGTGTTCCTTATTTTTAGAGATCTTTGCTCTTAAAATTATTTTCATGTTAGGGTCCTATAATACATTCTTAGTGCCTGATCAAAACTTCTCTCCAACTTATCCTCCCGACTCAACTCTGTCTTCTAAAATATTTGTTAATATATGAATCATCTTTTGGTTAAATATTTATCGTGATCAGGGTTCTATTACTATTTATAATCTCTTAGTTAAACTTATCATCTTAGGACCTTCCCTTCTCAATGCTTTTGACACCTATATACTATTGTTCTACCATGATCCTCGAGCGGTTGTGTTATCATATTTATGATGTACTTTAGCTTTTACAACCTATAAGTGATATAGAGCTCTCATAACTTTTATTCACTCTGAATGAGTATGACTCATTATTTACAATTAAGTAGAATATTTGTTACAGCTCACCGAGGACATGACCCTAGATAGGAAGGTCTGGAGGGCGCGAATTTCGGCAGAGGATTAGGGCCAGTTTAGGTCGCTAGTGTAGGGAACTATTTGGTGGGGGTGTTATTCCTGTTATGATTCCGTGTTCCGTGTTCCATGTTTTATTACGAATCTGTGTGATTTTCCTCTGTTTTCCTCTGTTTTATATTACTTATGGGTGCCGTATTTATGTTATATAATCTGCTTCTGTGCTTTACTATGTGTTTGTGTGGTATCTCGTGCCTTGAGCCGGGGGTCTATCGGAAACAGCCTTTCTACTTCATCAGAGGTAGAGGTATGGACTGCGTACATCTTACCCCCCAGACCCCACTAGGTGGGAATACACTGGGTTTGTTGTTGTTGTTGTTGTTGATTCTTGCGCATAGCTTTTCACTAATTATAAGTTCTTTCTTCTAAGGTTGCCCAAAATTGAACATGAGAAATGGTCAGTCAAGCAATGTTTATTAGCCTTGCCAACAGTGAAGTTGAGCATGAGAGTTTGGGGTTGCATCAAAACAAAGCTACTCTATTTGAGTTAAGCATCAGAATTATAGAATGGAAAATAGAGAGAGTTAGGAGAATAATGACTGATTTTCGAGGTTCAGTGATATGCCCCCAGGTTTTCCAGAGCCATTATCTGTAATAGACTTTAGGACTCCCATTTACTCTATGGAGTCTATTATACTGACGACTTCACCTATGCTTGATTGTGATATACAAGTGTCTTTAAGTTTATATTCAACTGTACTGCATAAAGCACTTAGTAGGTTGACAAATATGAGCAAGGAGAAAAAGATAGAAGGATAGGTTTCTAGTCATAAGGCATGATCATCTCAACATCCAGAGATGAATAAGTCATCCAAATGAGGGGAAGAAAATAAGGATAGATTTGGCGACTTGAACCTTCCATTATATGATACGTCCGAAAATCCTCATCCCCATTTAAAGGATTACCTTGACAAACTAGCAGTTATAGGGCAAAGTGATGGTTTTAAGATGAAGCTTTTTGTCAGTTCGCTTATGGGTCTGGCATTGATGTGGTACGCAAAGAATGATACTAGCAAGTGGGTCTCTTGGGACAATTTGACAAGTGACGTTATAGGGAGTTCGACAAAAAATTGAAAAGGAAGTTCATAGTTGAAACCCCAATACATAATAAGGCTAGTTTAGATGAGCCACAATTCAGGGATAAGGTAAAGACGATTATAAATAAGGAAACACGGCCTTCAAAGGACGAAGTAAGCAAGCCCGAAGCGATGACTCTCTTATACGAACCACTATAAAGTCACTTTTGAAATGTTGAGGTAACATGGTATTTTGCAGCCAAAGCATGTTGGCTTCTGTTGCCCTTCAATTCCTTTGTTTGATTCAAAAAAGCATTGTGCCTTTCATTCTAGCATGCCTGGTCGTTATACTGAGGAATGTCGCAAATTGAGCAAAGAGAAGAAAACTTGATAAGCAATGGGGGGATAGTAAAAAAAACCTACCTTCAACTGATATAGTATCCATCTTTAGAAATTATTCCAACCTCCAATTATGTCCAAACTGATTATCCCCAATCCTTCATAAAACCTCTTCCCAGACTGTTTAGTACCCACCTCCATCCGTTACTCCAATAGCAAATTACATTCTAGTTTCTTAGCAATATCCACCAACAAATCAATGATAAAATCAATCTACCAAACCTTAAGATAAGTTTCAGAAAAATCCACCAAGACAGTACACCCCTCTAGGTGAACCCATAGCCCAGTTGTATGAACGACTCAAACAAGCGGGCTATATCATGCCCATTGTTGTCGTACCTAGTATCTTTGTGCCTAGCATTCTGGGATGAGAAGGCATTCTATTGAGGCATGTTTTGCTTTGAAGAAGATGATTCAAAAGTTGGTTGATACCAAGGTGATAAATTTGACGGGGTCAAATCCTAATGTTGATTGATTTCCTAAGTTTGTCTTGCACTTGGTCGATATTGTGGAAAAGGATATTGCGTTGATTCTTCGCTTCAGGATCTCAAGTATTTAAAATGTCTTCAACCTTTATGATATGTAGTTTTGTTTAATGTTTTCCCAGCTTATGTAATTAGAACAACGATCGACCTGATTTTCTTATAAAAGAGATACGTAGGCTCTCATTTAATGAGTTCAGTCTTATCATAATAAAAAAATTCCCCTATATGATCCTTTTTCTATATAGAGTTGGACGGATCAACAATGTAATGTGATATCAATCACAAAGGATGTTTTGAATCAACAAATTTGATATTCAACGAAAATCGACCTTGTCCATTCCTAAGTGTCTTATCTTTTTTACAATCAATTTCAAATTCAACATTATATTTTATCCCTATCCTATTTTGTATATTAGGAGCTCAAATCTCTAGTCTTAGATCACTTATTAAGTCCTAGTCTTCATCCTTGAATACCTTTTGTTTATATATTCAATATGTTTTAAGCTTATATGTGCTATGTGGTGACTTTTATATGTCTTGAGTATTTTGTTTAAAGGTTGTCTAGCATTTGAACACCGAATTGGCTAAGAATCTGCAATTTGAAAAATGTGCCTAACCATTGTGATCCTTTTTCTAACACATTTTCTTCTTCCCCAGCATAAGATACCTTCTTTCCTACATCTCTTTATTCTTTTCTTTGATACTTTACGAAACATGGTAATGCAAGAGTTTCTAAACTTAGAAAAGAGGTAGGTTGGATGATGAGTGGTGATTTTACCACTCATTTGTACTCAAAATTCATGCACATTACCATGTTTTGAAGAAATAAATGAGAAATAATTATTATTGAATGCACGAATATTCATATTTGCAGACACATAGTTCATGAGGGGGAAGATATGGACTGGAGCTCAAAATGAACAAAAGAAAGCAAGCAAAGTGCAACTAAAGACCTGGAGCAGAATGGACTCAGTTACCACGGTCGCGACCTGAGTACCGCAATCACGGTTAAGTCAACAAGGTCAACTGCCCGTGGTTGTGTAATCAAATCGTGGTTGTGTAAGCAACTCACAGTCGTGATAGTCGTGGTAGCAGCCAAGCCAGTGCGATCATGGCTTAGCAGAAGCTTGGAGCCTAAGAGCAAAAATGGAAATGCACGTGGTTGATCCCAACTTTGAAAAATAAGGACTCAATCCCTAGACATCACATGATTCATTCATCATATTCCATCTTCCCCAATAGTTAGGTTTTGTTCTTGAGGTCATAAACTCCATTATTGGAGAAGAAAATATTACATAAATTTTGAGTGAAGAATACATTGGAGTAACTTCTAAGTGGAGGAATATTTCACTTCCATAGAATATTCGTGGGATTTCAAAGTTTTAAGTAACATTCACATAGTCTTCAATAAATCATTTCAATGGAGATTATAGGTATATCATTGCTTTTTTATCTTATATGTAGCTAGATCTCCCTCTTGGGATTATGTGTGATTAGGGATTAAAGTGTGTGTGGTTTGTTAATGTTAGCTTTTATTCGGTAGTTTATATTGATGGGATTTATCATTGCTTGACCTACTTGGTTGGTATTTATGGGTGAAAGCCCCAAATACCCATATGGGTTTGATGGGTGAAAACCCCAAACTCTAGAAAGCTTAAAGCCATCTTTGAAAGAAGGGTTTTAAGTGAACTTTAGGAATTCATATCATCCTTGAAACAGGGATGTGGAAACCAAAGCAATGGTAGATGATTATGTGTGTAGTTTGCTAATCTATCACTGTCTTAGACATAAGGGTGGTTATGAAGTTAACTATACCATGGGTATCATCCTAGAAATAGGGATGCCTAAATTGAATTTGGTTTACCAATTGTTGAACACACCCATTAAGTATTCGAAAGAATCAATGGATGAAAGTTTGATGTTTTGTTGAAAGACTAGCATCAAAACCTATAACCAAACGTATCCACACTTTATCTAGTAAAACTAAGTTGCCTACTAGTATCCACATGTCACTTCCCTTAGTAATACATAATCCCAAGATCCGTTCTTAATTGATAAAACTCTAATTATTCGTAGCCCCAAATTTATACTAGAAAAACCCAAAAATAAACATTAGTGTTAATATGTATCTCCCCCATTTTCAACTTTGTGTAATATTGGTTTGAATTTAACAAGTATCCATTATTTTGAATTAACTTGATTGCCATTCACATTGTTCCTCATGGATTCGACCCCAACTCCAAAGTTAGGTAAATATATTGACAACGTTTGCCTTGCACTAAATTGGACGTGTAAGTTGAGCGCTATAAAAAATGGTGTTGTTGTCGGGGTACAATTTAGCGTATTGAGTTACTTTGGAAGTCTAGCTTACTTGTTTGAATTTAAACTTTTATATATTTGTTTGTGACTTTCTTTTGTTTCCTGTGTTAGGTAGATTTATGTTTTTGTTTTACTTTTCTCTATGGCATCTTTCGACAAATATAATTTGGTGGTTGGAAGTCCTATCTTGATGATAAATGTCCATATTGTGATGGACCGTATTTTGGAAGAGATTGCCCATATTCTCCTTTGAGAGAGATGGAAATACCATTTCGATCCTATTGGGAGTATACTTGTTCTATGTGTGTGGTCGAGATGGACATTGGAGTGATTTTCAAAAATGCCCCATCTCCTTATTATGCTAACCGAGTTGGTAGTTCTTCTTATGATTTTGATAGGTCTTATGATGAGGCGAAGAAAGAGCAACATACCAGACCCAATAGTTTAGAGGCAATGCTTCAAACTATTTTGGATCGGGTAACTACAATAAGGGAGAATATGTAAGAGATGCATCAATCCCAGAGATATTTGAAAGGAAAATTGTCAAAATAGAGGAAATGGGCAAGGAAACAAACCTTGCAAATATCATCACCATGCCCATTTTCCAAGAGGAGGTTAATCAAGAAGAGAAACCAAGCTATGATGGTGAGCTTGGTAGTGAAGATTCCTCTGTGATTTTCCAATCAACTGAATCAAATGATATGAAAGATATCCAAATAAAAGAAATAGCACAAAGTCAAAAGAAGACTTAAGGCACATCCCTTATAAAGGCTCTAGTTTACTTCGGGATGAAAGTGCTATGGAGGAGGAAATTCTGGAGTTAGGGGTTAGAACTCATTCAAACCACTTTTCAACATTGTACTTAGTGGATGTGATGATTTTGATCTCCCTACCCTCTCTTCTCTCTCTTCCTCCCTACCTTCTCTCTCTCTCGCACCGGTCACCGGCCCCCGTCGCCGTCGCCGACCGTCGGCGCCGACTCGGCCCTATCTCCGGGCCCGACCTCCGGCCCCCAGCACCGACCTCCGGTGCCGTCCAAATGGCTCTCTCTCTCTCTCTCCCTCCCTCTCGCGCCGGTCCCCGACGCCGTCGCTGACCTTCGGCGTTGACCCGACCCGACCGCCGGTCCCCGGCGCCGACCCGATCGCTGGCCCCGACCGCCGACCCGATCGCCGGCCTCCCCACCCCACCCACCCTTACCTGTCCTGTCCGTACCCCCCTCCAGCGGGGTACACCAGCCCTCCCCCCCACCTCGACCTTCAGCCAGCCGCCGCCCGATCTCCACCCGCCGCTCCGTCTCCAGCAGCCGCAGCTCCAAGCGTAATCCGGTGACTTCTAACCTTTGTTATTTTCATTATTTCATATTCCATTT
>NW_025852774.1:0-6630 GCF_002878395.1 Capsicum annuum | reverse complement strand
GGATCACATTATACACTATTAGCAAAATCTAAGTAGCCATATGGTTGGTATGCTCGTTTTGAGTCAATAGGTGAGACTAAGGCTTCGGTTGTTTCCATGTTTAGCAAATTATGCATGGTGCTAATGCAAAATAAATAACCTCTTTCATCCAAAATTTTTTGAAAATTATGGGCATAGATATGAGCAACTTTGTAACAAAATTTCTTCTCTTTTTGTGACTCCATAAGTTTTTGACTTGTAAATAATAATAGATACTCCAATATTATCTCTCACGGGAGGGTAAATTTAGCCTCATTGACTAGTGTTTGCATGCCATGTGTGGTGAGCCTTTTGTATTCATCTCTTGTATACTTGTGTTATCAAGAATTTACCCCGTTAGTCTCTCAAGGCTAGTTTTGATTGTGTTTGGTTGGAGAAATGATCTTAGGCCATCTTTGTGATTTTGGAAGCCACTTTATCCTAAAAATCCTACCCAAGCATAATTGTAATCCCTAGTTACCCACTTTGAGCCTTTGAACTTTTCTTTGGCAAACACATTACAAGTCGTGAACCATTCTTTTTATCCGTCTTTTAAACCTACCCTCCTAGAACTTGAAAATGCAAACTGAGGCTAAAATTCTTAGTTGAGGGTGGTAAAGATCGATGGAAGTAAGTTTGGGGACACGAAATCATAAGTGATATACCTAAGTGCCTAAGTATTGAAAACAAATGAATAGAAAAAGCGAGGATCCAACAAAGGAATGAATTGCACAAAAGCAGCCAGAAGAATAATGAAAGAAATTGGGTAAACAAAGGAAGCAAAATATAGGCATAAAAAAAGAGATAAAGCTAAGAGGAGTGAACCCTAGTCAAAAAGGCAGATTTAAGAGTGTAACGTAGATGTTGAAGGAAGGGTGTAGCCATGTTGTTCCCAAATGATATCTGTCGTAGACCGAACCTACGTTACAAGCTCAAAAAGTCCTTTGAGATCTTCAACCATTTAATTTTGTTATAGTGGCGAGTGAAAATAGGGGCAAGCCTATGGTATGACACTTGTTGCATTTCTTTTGTGAGGGAGAGAGTTTTTGTAATTAAAAATTCCTTGTTGTATATTTTGAAGCTTAGTGTATGGAATTCTCTTTCTTGTGAGGTTGGCATGTGAAACAAGTTAAATGATAAGGCAAATGGGATATAGCTTAGTTGTGGTCAGAAGAAAGTCACTTCTAGAGTATTAGTTTATGTTGCTTGGTTGCTCTTTGAAGTCTTGTGCGTCTTTAGATATATCATTCCATGATGAGGGGTGTATTGAAAATAGAATAGCATGTGTGTATAAGCTACTTGTGGTAGTGACTAAGCTTGAAGTCATTCTGATCTTTGAGGTGTAAAGGTGGCCATGGATAATTGTTGTCTCATGATATAAGGTAGTGTTGCTTGAGGACAAGTAGGAGCATTAAGTTAGGATGTTGATGAGTGGTGATTTTACCAATCATTTGCATTTAACATTCAGGCACATTACCATGTTTTGACGGAATAAATGAGACATAATTATAATTGAATGCACTAATATTCATATTTTGCAGGCACATAGTTCATGAGAGGTAAAGATGTGGATTGGAGTTAAAAATGATCAAAAGAAAGCAAGAAAAGTATTGCTGAAGACCTGGAGCAGAATGGCCTCAGTTACTATGGTTGTGGCTTGAGGATCGAGATCGTGGTTAAGTAAACAAGATCAACTGGCCACGGTCGTGTAAGTAAATTGTGGCCGGGATTGCCGTGGTCGCGGCCAAGCCAGTGCGATCACGGCTTAGCGGAAGATTGTAGCCCAAGGAAAAAAATGGAAATGCACATGGATGATCCCAAATTTGACAAAACTTGACTCAAACCCTAGACATCACATAATTCATTCATCATATTCCATCTTCCCCAATAGTTAGGTTTTGTTCTTGAGATCATAGCCTTCATTCTTGGAGAAGAAAATATTGTATAAATATTTTATGAAGAATACATTGCAGTAACTTCTAAGTGGAGAATACTTCACTTCCATTAGAGATATGTGAGATTTTAAAGTTTGAAGTAACATTCACTTAATTTTAAATAAATCATTTCAATGGAGACCGTGGGTATATCATTGCTTATTTATCTTATATGTAGCTAGATCTCCCTCTTGGGGATATATATGAATAGAGATTAAAGTGTGTGTGGTTCGTTGATGTTAGCTTCTATTCGGTAGGTCATGTTGATTGGTTTTATCATTACTTGACCAACTTGGTTGGGATTTGTAGGTGAAATCCCGAAATACCCATATGGGTTTGATGGGTGAAAACCCTAAACTCTAGAAAGCTCAAAGCCATCTTTGAAAGAAGGATTTTGCGTGAATTTTAGGAATCCATATCATCCTTGAAAGAGGGTTGTGGAAACCAAAGCTATGGTTGACGAATATGTGTGTAGTTTGCTAATCTATCACTATCTTAGAAATAAGGGTGGTTATGAAGTTATCTATACCATGGGTATCATCCTAGAAATAGGAATGCCTAAATTGAAGTTTGGTAACCAATTGTTGAACACACCCATTAGGCATTCGAAAGAATCAATGAGTGAAAGTTTGATGTTTTATTGAAAGACTATATCCACTATGACTGAACCTACCCACACTCGATCTACTAAAACGAAGTTGGCTATTAGTATCCACGTGTCACTTCCCTTAGTATTACATGATCCCAAGATCTGTGCTTAATTGATAAAACTCTAATTATTCATAGCCCCGAATTTATTCTAGAAAACCCCAAAAAAAATTAGTGTTAATACGTATCTCCCCCATTTTTATCTTTGTGTAATATTTGTTTGAATTTAACAGGTATCCATTATTTTGAATTAACTTGATTGACATTCACATTGTTCTTCCTGGATTCAATCCCGACTCTAAAGTTGGGTAAATATATTAACAATGATCATCCTGCACTAAATTGGACATATAAGTTGAGGGTTATCATTGGAAGAGTGTCTATGTTCTAAAAGCATTTATGACTTAAGGTATAAGAAATTGTGTCTACATCTAATAGTTGATTTACCTCCAGGGTACAATGTTCCAAAATTTAATGTGCTTTATGGGCATGAAGACTCGATCATGCATTTAAGGGACTAATATGGCAGAATAATTGGCATAGGAAACAATGAATCTTTCCTAATGAGATTTTTCATTCAAATCCTGTCAATAATAACACTTAGTATGTCAAACAGGATTTTGACAAGTGGCATACATGGGAAGACATGGCTTAAGACTTTGTGAGACTATATAAGTTCAATATCAAGGTCGATCCAATAATGCTAAACTTGTTTGAAACAAGGAAAATGACAAATGAATCTTTTGAGGATTATATAACACGATGGAGATTGGAGGCTTCTAAGATACGTCCTTCTATGCCCTTTTTGAGCTTAAAGGGAAAGAGGAAACCCCGAACGCCGTGAAATCTTTGTGATCTTCTCTATCTAATGAATGGAGAGTCCGCTTAGTGTACAGTATTCCTGCCAGTCTACACACCAATATTCGCCATAAAAGAACCAAGCCATAACAAATGAGAAGCAGGAAATAGTCTTTGCTGCTACAAGATTTTAAGGCATTTTTGCAAGTTTAGCATATTCATTGTTGTTACTATAGGATCCTAAAGCACAAGGAGATTTTACTCGTTCGTGTCAATTAGCGGGTCTGTGGACTTTTCTTGCTCTCCTAGCATAAAAGTCGATCAATTATGACCAACATGGTTGTTCCTATTTCATTTTCTTCTTAGACCAAGGGGAGTTGGCATAGAGTAAAGTGAAGATTGGGGGGAGTAGAAAAAATTCCCTTAAGGGTACACACGAAATTATACTGCTTTCAAGGGCTCGAATAGATTGATTTGAGAACTTGTTTCAGGGTTACCCTGTGGGAGAACTTTCAGAATATCTGTAAGATCATTAGATGCTATAGGAACTTTGTATCCCTCATAGTATATTATTTTATAGGGTGGCTTCCATTTATTTCTCCCTAGGAAAGAAGTAAAAGACTGATAAAAGGAAGATAGATATTTCTAGTAAGGATGGGAATCGTGACAAGGTTTAATTAGGTTGCTAGAAGGTATTTACTATCAAAATTTATGTTGCTTATGTGTTCAAAGGTTTGACGATCTAATTCTAATTGGAAAAAAATTAGAATACGCTATTTGAATAAAATAAATTATTGATATTTCCATAATACAAGCCACTTTTCAAACACAGGATGCCTCACCAAAAGAAGAAAAAGAACAAGATATCTCAATCATCCTACCTTAAGAACAACACTATCCAAATACCCAACATACATATGTTGTTTTTGACCCATGTATCCCACAAGATTTTTAAGATCAAAATTTTCACCGACTTGATTCTCAACAATAAACTTATTCAATGCCACTCAATTCTCATCAATCAAAGAAAATGAAACCTTGTACTTTTACCTATTTAACTAAAACTTTGGCTGGCATATTCCAAATATTATTTGCTCAAGGAGTTTTGAAACCAAGAAAAGGTTGGATCTCTAAGTACCCACCATCAAACTTTGACTTATCCTAAAAATGTACATATCATTCATATATCCAAGGACGATAGTGAGGAACATTCAGCATTGAGGTACAATATTCAAGACTTGATTGAGAAAGGCAAGATTATAGTGCAACAAAGGTCACTAAACAACATTTAGGACACCATTACAGGAACAATCATTGTCCAAGATACTCCGATAAAGATTGCCCTGAGACATCTAACAATGAAGCGTAAGGTACATCAAGGAAACTGAGAAGGACAAACCATCAGGCAAAGTACCAATTTCATTTCAAATCAATAAATATCTTGCTTTTGTTTATATTTCTCTCTATATTCATGAACTATGTTTGACCTGACTTCCATTTTGATATGTAGGCAGCCATTCTTGGGTTCGATCTTAATCAAATAAATTTTTTCTCTCCCCTTTATATTCAAATCATCTTAGCTTTTGACCAGACTCTATTCGATAAATCTAAACTATCTTGGCCTATTCCTTGACTTCAAATGACAAATTGTAGATTCAAAGTAAAACCTTGATGTTTGAATACAAGATAACCATTTCTTCTTAACTAACATTTTCTTGAGTGATGCAAGCATATTAGACTTTACAAGTAAAAATTGGGGTAGAATTTTTGAGATTACCTCAAAAATTCTACTAGTAGACAACATTTTGATTCACAAGAAAGCACAATATATATTTTAAACTTGATAGAAATTTTTGGTGGTGCTCAAAATTTCAATAACATGACAATGACAAGATGTTACAAACAAATAAGGAACATACCGGGTTCATCCACCTTAAAATAGGATATGTTTGACATATCGGGTTCATCTGCCCTAAAATAGGATATATTTGACATACAGTTTCCTCCACCCTAAAGTAGGATATATTGGCTTCATCTACACTAAAATAGGATATGATTGACATACCGGATTCATCTTCCCTAAAATAGGATATGTTTGACATACAGGGTTCCTCCGCAGGATATATTATGTTTGACTTTAAAATAGGACATGATTGATATACTGGGTTTATGTGCCCTAAAATAGGATATGTTTGACATAAGGGTTCTCCGCTCTAAAGTTTGATATATTGGGTTCATCCACCCTAGAATAGGATATGTTTGATATACAGGTCCATCCACCCTAAAATAGAATATGTTTGACATATCTAGTTCATCCACCCTAAAATAGGATATGTTTGATATACCGAGTTCATCCACCCTAAAATAGGTTATGTTTGACATACCGAGTTTATCCATTCTAAAATAGAATATACTGGGTTTATTCACCCTAAAATAGGATATGATAGATAATCATGCTTGTCCGCACTAAAATAAGGTCACTTGATTTTACAGGTATATGCTGAATGTGGTCATTTTTCTTAAAAACGAAACTAGGACAGATTTAAGGATCTTAAAAATCTGGGACAACAAGAACAACTTTGGTTTTAAGTCACCTATATATCTCTGATTTTATAAGTGTCGGTTTGCGTGTAGTTCAAGATTTAAGAACGAATGAGATTCCTAAAAAATTATGAATGCGGAACATGAGTTTTCAAGGTCGGAGTACGAGCTGTTTTAAAAGGTGAAATATGAATAAATTGAGATAATAGAGCAAAAATTATGTTTCAGAATCAGGCGGAGAATAATTCTCAAATAACTTTTATTTTACCTGGTACTTTTAACACAACTAGATAAAAATGGTTAGCGCGCGCGCGCACACACACACACATATATATATAGAATCATTACCTCCTATTACTTCCGTTCCAACAAGCCTTCTTCTCGATCGGACTTATGTCAACTTTCACTGCTCGAAAATTTTTCTATCATTCTCAAGCAATGAAGGGGCAGCTGTTGACACCCAATTTTGACTACCCGATACTTCTCCCAAGCTGCTAGTTTATCAAAATTATTAATTTTAAATATTAATATTCATACGCATTATTTGGGTATCAAATACATATTGGCGTGTCATATTCGTGATTTAAAAACATACAAATTATTTTATTGCTTTTATATTATCGGTTTTATGTACAATTTATTAATTTAAATATAACGTTTTTATGTAATATGTTTATGTTTATTAAATTAT
>NW_025852773.1:1454-3221 GCF_002878395.1 Capsicum annuum | reverse complement strand
ACCCCTAACTAATTTTATCTTATTCTAACAACCCCTCCCTATTAAATGTTAACACCTCACATACCCCACCTCACCACCTACCTCCCCTAACCCCTACCCCTACATACCCTCCCTCTCTCATGGGATACACAAAAAAAAAGACTAACTGGGAGCCCACGTGATGAGTGAGGAATTTCTATTCTTGATTTGAGAAAAGAAACCTTCTAGGAAAGGGGTAGGGGGGACCATTCTTGGTTTTGGGTGGTTTTCATTTTAGTATAAAGATATACATAGAGTGCAAAAAAAAAGGGGAACTCACGCTTTTTTCCTCCTAAGATCACAAAACATATACATAGAGAATATACAGAGAAGGGAGCATAAAACAGAGGGATTCCATTTTTCTTTCTCCTTTTTCTCACCCACAATAACTTCGACACCATCACAGGCATACGGATTCACCAATAGACACACATACGTCTTCTTCCAATTCTTTGTTTCTTCCAGAAATGCACGCAAGAACTAGAAACCACACCCACACTTTACTGAATACGCACATAACACATTCTTCTCCATACACGATTAACGGAAAAATCACAAACACCATACATAGTGAAGGGTAAGTGATGGAGAGAAAGTAGTGAGTGGGAGAGGGTTCTGAACAGTGAGAGATATGAGAGATCGAGAGACAGACGAACAAGGTTTGAATCGGTAAAGCTGAACGGAAATTGATAGGAATCTGGTGGGTTCAAGTTGGCTGGCGATCTCTTCGCCGGAGATGACTATTTCTGATCTTTTTCAGGCGATTCCATTTTGAAAACAGTAAAATTCATCGGAAATCCAATCCTTTTCTGACTATTCCGGCTGCTGTCTGTGTTCACGAAGTTCCGGCAACTAGATTTTTCAGGTTTTCTCATATTCTTGGGCTCGGATATTCACACGCATTTTGGACTTCTGTTCGAGTTAGGTTTTGGGGGTCATCGTGGTTCAAACTAGTATTATTTGATTCGGGAGTTTGAGTTCGAGGTCTGTCAGTTGTGGTTTATTGGTCCCGGGTCTTTTGTGAGTTCAAGTTGGTCGAATAAAAGCCCCAATTTAAGGTCATCTCCTCATCTTATTATTATTTCTAGTTCATTTTTATTATGGTGAGTGGTTGATTATTGTCGTCTCGACTTTCTCTTTATCTTATGCGTGAGGTGAATGATGAATGTCGAATATTATTGATTGTGGATTGCTGAAATATTATTGTGAATTAGTAGTCGAAGCATGTGTTAATCATGTGATTGAGTAAGAAATTAGGGATGGGAACTGCAAGGTTGATAAGATGAATTTGGATTACCTTTGAGTTTATTGTTGTTATGTTTCGTTCGGAATAAATATCAAGTTATAAATCCGATAGCATCATGTTTAGGCCAACAATGGATAGGCAAAAGTAGGTTGGGTAGGCAAAGTTTAGGATCTGTGATTGTTGAAATGATGAAATGTTTGTGGAGTGGTTTCAATTTATGCATTGGGATCTATTGTATTCATTGTGCCGAGGAATGCCCCGAGGGATTTGTATTGATTCACCGGGGAATGCCCCGATGTATTATGTATTTGGAGGACGTCCGTGATGAAGGCCCGAAGTATCGGGTAAGGCATTGGATCGTAGTTTAGGATTAGTGTAGGTTAGCGTAGGTTTATTTTTCAATACCTTTTTTGTTCATTTCGGGTTGTAATAATTGGACTGGACATTATTACAACCCGAAATGAACAAAAAAGGTATTGAAAAATAAACCTACGCTAACCTAC
>NW_025852773.1:839-1354 GCF_002878395.1 Capsicum annuum | reverse complement strand
AGTGTAGGTTAGCGTAGGTTTATTTTTCAATACCTTTTTTGTTCATTTCGGGTTGTAATAATTGGACTGGACATTATTATTTTTGTTTTTGGATTGTTGTTTGATGTTTGTTTATGTTCGTTGTGTGGTTTCTATATTTGTGGTGTCTAATTAGCCGATACTCTCCACCAAGCGACCGTGGTCGAACCACGGGACCAAGGGGTGCCTAACACCTTCTCCTCGGTCAACAGAATTCCTTAGTAGGAATCTTTGTTCGCAGATCAGTTTTATAGAGTCAAAATCATTTTGTAAAGGGTTTTCCATAGGTGACTTGGCACATCGGATTATGCCAAGTGGCGACTCTAAGGTTTGAATATAAATAATCCTTTTCGAAACAAATTTTCATTTTTTGTCACTTTGATAATAAAAATGCTTTCGAAGTGTAAAATCGAATCTTTTTGGAGTAAAAAAAGGGGTGTGACACTGCCAAGAATGCTCAAAGCCATCAACAGAAAGTGGACAGCATGGAGAGCATC
>NW_025852773.1:0-739 GCF_002878395.1 Capsicum annuum | reverse complement strand
TGTTTTATTTACAAGGTTCTCATTTTGAAACTTTTATGACGGAGGGCAGCAGAGCTTCATGCTTGTCTCTATGAGTTATATGGTTCATTTATGTTTTAATTCCCGTGAAAGAATTTAAAAACAATGTAGAGGAGGTAGTAGCTGTTACAAGACATCATGTCGTAGTACCTTATATCGATAGTTGATCCTTTACTACTATTCTTTTTAAAAATCCATATGATGGGTGTTTTCATAATTTGGTACACTTAAGATGTAGATACTGATAAGAAGGCTCTCAAGTTATTTGGAAAGAGAGCTGGAAATATATAATAAGGCTAGAGGCAAAATGGATTGAGAAAACTTTCAAAGTCAATGTGCAAACATGGTGCAGATTGTTGTATGTGCTGCATTTCTGATGATCTATGATGGGAAGGGGCGGGCAACAATGCATTATTTGGTTTTCTTGAATGTTCTGTAACTTCATTTTCTTGATCATGTAACAGATTCTGAAGTAACTGATCCATCAACGGAAGCGAAAACAGAATGTTCCCCTTCAGAACCAGCATGTGCTGAGTCGGAATCAAATTCTCATGCTTCCAGTGTGTTAACTGATTCAGCAATTGATGAAAGTGAAATTCAATCCCCTACAAGTCGCACCAGAGGTTCCTTAGCAGCTTTTTTCTCTAACAGGGTCAACAGGCACTAACACTATTTCATTTGCAGCTACCACTAGATCCAAAGCTAAGAACAGCAGTAAAAG
>NW_025852772.1:0-1955 GCF_002878395.1 Capsicum annuum | reverse complement strand
TTTTTCTTAGGTAAACTCCATCCTAGTTCAGTCTTAACTTTCTAGTTGGATGTTGGTTATATAGTTCAAATTGTTAATTCCTGTGTCGTTGCGTCAATTCATAGCTCAAATATTAAAGTCCTTTCGCCTGTCGTATTGAGTAGTTTGAACGTTATTTGTTATGATTAGGATCAATAGTTTTAGCTCTATAAAATATTAAGTTAATTCATTGCATGTTTGATCAAGACATTGGTTCTTGTGATAGGAAATTCTTTCGGCTTACAAGTTTATCATTTTCTTGTTTGACGTTCTCGCCTGTATACACTTACATATACTAATCCGTTGCACATTTTTTTTGCATGAACTCACTCGAGAGTCCAATTGGGCTCTTTATTATTGTATTACACTACGGGCCACTGAGGCTCGCCCTTTAGAAGACGTGAAAATCGATCACATAGCTATAACACCCCGTATTCAAGTACGTGTATTGGCGTATTCAAGTACGTGTATTGGTCTTATTTATATGAAATTTATTTTATTTTATTTTATTTATACCGAAATTTGCCCGTCGATGGTTCCATACGAAGGTTATTGAATAAGCTTTCCAACGATATAAAGATTTCCAAAAACGGATAGGTTTCGGATATAATCGAGTACGTTCGAAACTATAAAATGGTGGCCGGAATATTTGGGAATAGTAAATGTGCAGGAAAATTTCCTGCACACAAACTACTGAGGCCAGCCAATTTTTTGGGTCAACTTTGAATGATCATAACTCCCTTAATATAATAAACTGGGAGAGCTGCGACCTATGAAAAGAAAGATCTTTGAGTCCTCTTTCCAATGCAATTGGTTTCATCCAAATCCAACGTCTGAGTAAGGAGTTATACTCATTTTACTTTAGCCTTTCAAAACAGATTTTTAGGGTCAACTTCAAACGATCATAACTCCTTGTACAGGACGAACTGGGTGGCCTACTTTATATGAAATGAAATCCCTTTGAATTATCTTTCCAACGATACCAATTTCACCCAAATACGATATCGGAGCAAAGAGTTATGGTCGATCTACTTTAGCTTATCAAAATAGTCCACCAAAGGATAGATTTGACATTATTTAAATTTTAAAGGCACTTTGGTCATTCCCTATGATATTATGAACGGGAATATGTGTATATATACAAGTATATGAGTTCAAAAACTCATTTTCATCATCAATCATTGATAAAGAACAAACCCTAGCCAAATTTGACTTTTAAATTACTTTTAATTCAACCGTAGAAATTCCAAAGTAATCCGATAACTACGTTTGTCATCTCGAGAGCTTCGAACGGCACCTATTATTTGTGCAAACAGGATTGCATAATCAAGAGGTGAATTCTAAGGTATGAATATTGTTTGCCTTGTTCTTTTCCATATGTATATGTGTGATAGAGGATTATATGTATTGGTTGTTATTGAAAGGTGATGGAAATAGGGTTATGCACTATTTTGCATGGTTTGGTTGTATTGAATTGTGGAAGGTGGATATGGTAATTGGGTTATGGAAGGTGGATATGGTAATTGAGTTATGGAAGGTGGATATAGTGATATACTATTGAATTGATGATTATTTATGTCTATGGCTCAATTTGGTTTAATGGATTGGTTGGAAGTATAAATGAATCCAAACTTGATATTGGAGGATGTTGTATGAATATGTATGGCAGGTGAATGTAATTGGAGTATAAGAAGGTTAAAGTGACACCCTTATGGTGTAATTAAGGCTTACTACTTAACCACTAGTCTGGTGAATTCAAATAATTGAATTGTGACATTTGGTCGCTAATACTAGATTGCTATATATGTTCATTGTAGATAAGTAATCCAAAAAGACGAGAAGTCCATTTGGGACTAGTATTGAAGGTTGATAGTCAGGTATGTAAAGCATACTCTATACTATATCTTTGGCATGAAAGTGAACAATTGTTCTATTAA
>NW_025852771.1:0-2550 GCF_002878395.1 Capsicum annuum | reverse complement strand
ATTTTATTGAAGATCACTCCAAGTATCATTTGTTGGGAAATTTGGAATCAATGGTGTTCTTGTAAATTTGGAGGCCAAAGACACTTCTGCTACAGTAAGATGATTTATCAAGCTTTTGGTCTTATCAAATCTGTAATGATGAAATATTTTAAGGACTTGCAAGACATCAATCACTGGCCAACTCTGTGTCTCACAATAAAGAAGCTCAGGTCATTCTAAAAGTTTCATCAGGTTAGTTGGAGCTTCCCACAAGCGGACTGTATTAAAAATCAATACCGGTAGTACTTACATGAAAGTGGTAAGGCTGGTATTGGTGGAATTGTATGGAATAGTCGAGGCTATATGGTTATGGCATTTTCCATTTCGTTCCATTGTAGTAGCAGTAATATGGCAGAGGCGTTGTGAATATCAAGGATACACTAATTTCACTCTCGAACTAGACTCCACAACTATAACCAACAAGCTGAACAGCAATCTTGTCACTAATATGAAGCTGAAAAAAGTTGTGGACAACATCAAATGTATCAATAATAGAATAGGGATTCAAGTAACTCACTGTTTTAGGGAGGGGAATCAAGTTGCTGACTGGTTAGCCAAATTGGCTTCCACCTCTACGCAGATTCTTATCACTCAGTCCCTTTCTCATCTTCCTAAACAGGCTAGAGGCTGCATCCAATTAGATAAATGGATGATGCCTAGTCTTAGATGTAACTATGACAAATCCAACTTCTTTGTTAGCTAGCATAGATTTATGTATGTACCAGAAGGCAATATAATTGTTTTTACCTTCTGGTGGGGTGATATCACTTATGATTGATACCACTAATGGTTGTGTGTTGTATCGAGGTCAGGCCTAGCCGCCCTCTGCCCCTTTTTACTAATGGGTAATTGATTTAAAAAAATGAAGAAGAAGAACAAAGTAACAAAATCAAAGATTAATGATGTTTTTATATTGAGGAATAATGGATTTTCGATTGTTTGAGAAATGGGTTTTCTAGAAAATCACAATAATGTATCTTCTGCCTCTATATGTATTAGTCTTGTTTATTAGACTATTCTAATGATTAATTTCTTGTAGACTAAGATGTGTATCTGTCCTCGATCTGTTAAATTGAATTGCAGAATGCTCTGCTTCTTTAATCTTGTCTGTCAAATTTCATCCAAGTTTTTGTTAAGATAATCAGGTAACAAAGTTTTATATATATATATATATACATATAAACATATATAAGTATAAAGCTTGTGGTGTTTGAATTAAAGCATAATTTTGTTAGTGTGATCAAAAATTACCCTGGCATAAGAAGTGCTGGACCTTTCAATCTTGCATTGTGAATACAAGTATCATCATGCAAATATGACTAGTTTTTCCATTGGAAAAGAGAAAGTGTTGGAATGTGCCACGATTCTATTAATAAATTCAATAATTAGAATTGTTTTACCATAAGAGAAAAGAGAAATTTTTGACAGAATTAACCTATCTTAAAATACATTTTAATTACTAGAAAGAGATCACTTCTATTTGGACTCCGTTGGTGGAAACTTGTAACAACACATGGGACAATTTGGGTTTTTAAGAAGCCAAGTCTCGATGCAGCCATAATGGAAACTGTGGCTGCAAGGCAAGCTGTATTGTTGTGATCTAGGTGAGTAACTCTTCTTGCATATCACACACTCATCTGTCCATTCGTTTTCTGGAAGATGAACTCTTTACAAAGACTGCATTATTGATCTTACTGCAGGCAGCGACATGAATTCTCTCCTAGCTTGCTCAGTAAAAGTCTGTACTAATTCCCTTTCACAATTCTCATCAAAATGCATGCACCAACAATTTATTGTGTTCCTCACAGCATCGTTTATATCCCCTTCACGGGCTTCAATCCATTGTAATTTTTCATACAAAGATGGTTTGTGTGATTGTCCCAATCCCTTGATTAATTTATAAGTAACTCTCCAAACTATTTCTCCAATCTCATCATATTGGTTTTTAACAATTCTGGATTTGGTAAGTTCAAATTCTTGGGGAGATACATAAAGTTTATCAACCATTATAAGGCTCACATAAGCTGTATCATCATCTTGCAAAGGAGGTGCAAGGTTCTTTGTTGTACGAGCATACTCCAAAATTTGTTTGATTAAATCATGTTTGCTCTCCAAGATTTTCTCAAGACCCATGATAATGAGTTGTACTTCCCATATCACTTAGTATGCAAGGAGTACTCTTCGATAATGTTATCAACTCAAGTGTAAGCAAACTTTACAAGTAGATCAATCTTCAACTTAAAATTGATTCCTGAAATATTGACTGCACAAGGAAGAGTACTTCTAGCATTACGAAATTGGGGGAACACATGAATTTAACTAGCAGATGTGGATGACTCCATTATTTGATGAAACTAATCGAAGCGTAAATATTGAAGTTTGGAACTGGACTCATAAGTATATATAGAATTAAAAAAAAGTGTTTTCCCATTTTGTGTAGGATTAGGACTTGCACTTGGATTCCTAGCTGTTACCAAAATACGCGTCAAATAGCTTACCAAATATATATGG
>NW_025852770.1:1660-2487 GCF_002878395.1 Capsicum annuum | reverse complement strand
GATGGGATCCGGTGCGTTAGTGCTGGTATGATCGCATCCGTTATTCCCAGCACTCCAAATTCTACTATGCCTCTTTGTCCTCCGCCGCCCGTCACACCCCGCACGCGGGCCTCCGCGCCTCGCCCCTTTCTTGTTTCCGCCAAGAGGAAAAACAAAAAGATTCGCCGATCGAACCGACAAAATTAAACTGAATTTTATAGGAAAAAAAAAAGGAAGGTATGCAACACGAGGACTTCCCAGGGATGCAACACGAGGACTTCCCAGGGGGTCACCCATCCTAGTACAACTCTTGCCCAAGCACGCTTAAATTAAGAGTTTCGATGGGATCCGGTGTGTTAGTGTTGGTATAATCGCAACCGTCATTCCCAGCGCTCCAAATTCTATTATGCCTCTTTGTCCTCCGCCACCCGTCACACCCCGCACGCGGGCCTCCACGCCTCGCCCCCTTTCTTGTTTCCGCCAAGAGGAAAAATAAAAAGATTCGTCGATCGAACCGGCAAAATTAAACCGAATTCTAACGAAAAAAAAAGAAGGGATCCAACACGAGAACTTCCCAGGGCGTCACGCATCCTAGTACTACTCTCGCCCAAGCACGCTTAACTTCAGAGTTCTGATGGGATACGATGCGTTAGTGCTGGTATGATCGCATCCGTCATTCCCAGAACTCCAAATTCTATTATGCCTCTTTCTCCTCCGCCGCCCGTCACACCCCGCACGCGCGCCCCCGTTCTCGTTTCCGCCAAGAGGAAAAACAAAAAGATTCGCCGATCGAACCGGCAAAAATAAACCGAATTTTAAAGGAAAAAAAATGAAGGGATGCGACATGA
>NW_025852770.1:0-1560 GCF_002878395.1 Capsicum annuum | reverse complement strand
AACAAAAAGATTCGTCGATCGAACCGGCAAAATTAAACTGAATTTTAAAGGAAAAAAAAAGGAAGGGATGCAACACGAGGACTTCCCAGGGGGTCAGCCATCCTAGTACTACTCCTGCCCAAGCACGCTTGACTTCAGAGTTCTGATGGGATTCGGTGCGTTAGTGCTGGTATGATCGCATCCGTCATTCTCAGCACTCCAAATTCTATTATGCTTCTTTCTCCTCCGCCGCCCGTCACACCCCGCACGCGCCCCCCTGCGCTATGCCCTTGTTCTCATTTCCGCCAAGAGGAAAAACAAAAAGATTCGCAGATCGAACCAGCAAAATTAAACTGAATTTTAAAGGAAAAAAAAGGAAGGGATGCAACACGAGGACTTCCCAGGGGGTCATCCATCCTAGTGATACTCTCGCCCAAGCAAGCTTAACTTCGGAGTTCTGATGGGATCCGGCGCGTTAGTGCTGGTATGATCGCATCCGTCATTCCCAGCACTCCAAATTCTATTATGCCTCTTTCTCCTGTGCCGCCCGTCACACCCCGCACGTGGGCCTCCGCGCCTCGCCCAATTTCTTGTATCCGCCAAGAGGAAAAACAAAAAGATTCGACGATCGAACCAGCAAAATTAAACCGAATTTTAAAGGAAAAAAAAAAGAAAGGATGTAACACAAGGACTTCCCAGGGGGTCACCCATCCTAGTACTACTCTCGCCCAAGCACGTTTAACTTCGGAGTTCTGATGGGATCCGGTGCGTTAGTGCTGGTATGATCGCATCCGTTATTCCCAGCACTCCAAATTCTACTATGCCTCTTTGTCCTCCGCCGCCCGTCACACCCCGCACGCGGGCCTCCGCGCCTCGCCCCTTTCTTGTTTCCGCCAAGAGGAAAAACAAAAAGATTCGCCGATCGAACCGACAAAATTAAACTGAATTTTATAGGAAAAAAAAAAGGAAGGTATGCAACACGAGGACTTCCCAGGGATGCAACACGAGGACTTCCCAGGGGGTCACCCATCCTAGTACAACTCTTGCCCAAGCACGCTTAAATTAAGAGTTTCGATGGGATCCGGTGTGTTAGTGTTGGTATAATCGCAACCGTCATTCCCAGCGCTCCAAATTCTATTATGCCTCTTTGTCCTCCGCCACCCGTCACACCCCGCACGCGGGCCTCCACGCCTCGCCCCCTTTCTTGTTTCCGCCAAGAGGAAAAATAAAAAGATTCGTCGATCGAACCGGCAAAATTAAACCGAATTCTAACGAAAAAAAAAGAAGGGATCCAACACGAGAACTTCCCAGGGCGTCACGCATCCTAGTACTACTCTCGCCCAAGCACGCTTAACTTCAGAGTTCTGATGGGATACGATGCGTTAGTGCTGGTATGATCGCATCCGTCATTCCCAGAACTCCAAATTCTATTATGCCTCTTTCTCCTCCGCCGCCCGTCACACCCCGCACGCGCGCCCCCGTTCTCGTTTCCGCCAAGAGGAAAAACAAAAAGATTCGCCGATCGAACCGGCAAAAATAAACCGAATTTTAAAGGAAAAAAAATGAAGGGATGCGACATGA
>NW_025852769.1:2304-3160 GCF_002878395.1 Capsicum annuum | reverse complement strand
TGAGTCCAATGGATTTGAAGAAGCGGCTCAGCGGCAAAGGCACGAACTCAACAACAAATGGGGAGTCTGGATAGGAAGATCAGGCAGCTCAATCCAAAATGCATGTCATACTCATTGGAGTTGGTTGTCGTATTCAGATAAGTTTTCTTTTTGAATATGGGACATTGCCCTTTTCTTTCATTTACATATTCATGCTTTTTGTCTTCTTATGTTATTTATCAAAATAAAAGTTACCATCTTTTCTTTACATGTTAAGTCAAGTCTGTGTCAAAACAAGCGAGAAAGGATTTCAAAATTTACTACCAGTCTTTCCAATTATATGAGAAAAAGCCAAGGAACAGCCCAGGAAAGAAATATGATCGTAATTCAACATAAAGCAAAGGAAGTCTATCAACCGACAGGCTATTGGATTCGTGGAAGGATTCAGATTTGGGAAAAGAGTGCACCTCAGGGGCATGATAAAATGAAAACCCATTGTTTGAGTCAGAACTCATTTCCCTCAATTTGGATCCGGGTCAATAATGCGTCAAGACAGGGCGAGTGTTAGCAATTCGGAACAAAGAAGAAAGGAACGAGTGCTGGGCAGATACCTGAGAAGCCAAGAGCTGCAAGCCACCACTAAGTTTTTAACTGACAAATTTTCTTTGTTGAAATAGGGGAAATTCGCTTCACTTAATTTAGCTACCATTGGAAATGTACATCCGTGGATTTTACTTTATGTTCAGGACCCTCCTGAAAAATTGGATTTTACTTTTTGTTCAGGACCCTCCTGAAAAATGGGATTTTACTTTGTGTTCAGGACCCTCCTTAAAATGAGATTTTACTTTATGTTCAGGACCCTCATGAAAAATGGGAT
>NW_025852769.1:1925-2204 GCF_002878395.1 Capsicum annuum | reverse complement strand
TCCTGAAAAATGGGATTTTACTTTCTATTCAGGACCCTCCTGAAAATTGGGATTTTACTTTGTGTTCAGGACCCTTTTGAAAAATAGGATCTTACTTTATGTTCAGGACCCTCCTGAAAAATGGAATTTTACTTTATGTTCAGGACCCTCATGAAAAATGAGATTTTACTTTTTGTTCAGGACCCTCCTGAAAAATGGGATTTTACTTTTTGTTCAGGACCCTCCTGAAAATTGGGATTTTACTTTTTGTTCAGGACCCTCCTGAAAAATGGGATTTAC
>NW_025852769.1:0-1825 GCF_002878395.1 Capsicum annuum | reverse complement strand
AAATGGGATTTTACTTTATGTTCAGGACCCTCCTGAAAAATGGGATTTTACTTTCTGTTCAGGACCCTCCTGGAAAATGGGATTTTACTTTCTGCTCAGGACTCTCCTGAAAAATGGAATTTTACTTTCTGCTCAGGACCCTCCTGAAAAATAGGATTTTACTTTCTGTTCAGGACCCTCCTGAAAAATGAGATTTTACTTTATGTTCAGGACCCTCCTGAAAAATGGGACTTTACTTTCTGTTCAGGACCCTCCTGGAAAATGGGACAATGCTTTCGAAAATGAAATACTACTTTACTATAATTTTTGTTTGGGATCATTTTCGTTCTAGTTTAAATTCTGGGTTTCAGGAGCCCGCCTGAAGAACAGGGTGATGAAATAGCAAGTCAGGAGCCCGCCTGAAGAACAGGGTGATGAAATAGCAAGTCAGAGGCCCGCCTGGAGAATACAGTGAAGAAATAAAAGTCAAGCAACAAAGTGATGAAATAGCAAGTCAGGAGCCCGCCTGGAGAATAGGGTGAAGAAACGAAAAGTCAAGCAACAAAGCAAAGTAATTGAAAGCCAAGCAACATGTTGAAAAGAAATTGCAAGTCAGGAGTCCGCCTGAAGAATAGGGTGATAAAAGTTGAGTCAAGAGCCAATAGAAGCTGTATAGATAGGATTTTTGTAGTTTCATTTATGTTTTAACTTGTAATTTTCATTTTTGGATGTAATAACAGAGCCGCAGATCGGAACCTCGATGGAACCTCACTCGACTCTCCAACTCGGTATAGCCCATCTTCTTCCAATCCTTGGAGATACCCGTGACTTGATTCTCTCATAACTTGGGTAGGAAGGATGTCTTAAGTCAAGACCCGGTTGTCCTTCTTCCTTCTGTTTCTTTCTTTGAATAATGGCCGGGTGAAAATTTGGTCTCGCTGTCTACTTCTTTGCCTAAAAACACTTCGTGTTTACATTCAAAGGGGGCATGATGTAGACACCAAATTTCATCCCTCCCCGAAATTGAATAGTCCTATTTCCACACCTCATATTTATGTTCACACACATAGTAACAATGACCAATTGATTCATTATTATTATGGTATAGACACCTAATTTCGTCCCTCCCCGATATCGTTTTTACCTATTGTTTACCTTATCCTATCGTGTACCCTCACCCGTGTGATAATCCCTCCACAAAATGACAAAAATAACAACCCCCTAACTAATTTTGTTTTATCCTAATATTCTAACAACCCACCCAATTAAAAAAACAACAACACCTACCTACCCTATCCTAACAAACTCTACCCCACCTCACCACTACCCTACCCTACCCCTCCTACCCCTTTTACACGTTTTTGAACCCAGGGAAGACACCATATATTGACACACATATTCCATTTTTCAAGGGAGCTTGGACAGGAATTTCACTCACACTATAGTATTCTATAACCCACTGGAAACAAAAAAAAATACTCAGTATACACACACTCTCAACTACTCATCCTCAGACCCTTTCTCCATTAGCAGACCTGACTGAAGGAAACAACATAGATTCCCTCCACCATTCATACCCCACACTAAAATACACACATAGATATACACCATGGCTCTCACTGGAAACAAACGGGTGAGGAGAAAAGGGGAAAGAAATGGTCCTTGAGGGAGAAATACACTAAACGAGAATAATCAATTGAAAAATTCATTGAAATTCCCATCACTCTTTTACCGAAAGTCGAGATACGCACTAAAATGATATCGCGTCCAATTATTGGCTCCGGTGATCGTGTTACCGAAAAAACGTCGAAGCATACGAAAATTTATCGGAACTGGACGTTTTTGA
>NW_025852768.1:0-1951 GCF_002878395.1 Capsicum annuum | reverse complement strand
CTATTACTATTTCATGTTTTATTTCCAAGGTTCTCATTTTGAAACTTTTATGACGGAGGGCATCAGAGCTTCATGCTTGTCTCTATGAGTTATATGGTTCATTTATGTTTTAATTCTCGCGAAAGAATTTAAAAACAATGTAGAGGAGGTAGTAGCTGTTACAAGACATCATGTCGTAGTACCTTGTATCGATAGTTGATCCTTCACTACTATTCTTTTTACAAATCCATATGATGGGGGTTTTCAGAATTTGGTACACTTAAGATGTAGATAATGATAAGAAGGCACTCAAGTCATTTGGCAAGAGAGCTGGAAATATATAAAGAGGCTAGAGGCAAAATGGATTGAGAAAACTTACAAAGTCAATGTGCAAACATGGTGCAGATTGTTATATCTGCTGCATTTCTGATGATCTATGATGGGAAGGGGCTGACAACAATACATTATTTGGTTCTCTTGAATGTTCTGTAACTTCATTTTCTAGATCATGTAACAGATTTTGAAGTCACTGATCCATCAACGGAAGCGGAAACAGAATGTTCCCTTGTAGAACCAGCATGTGCTGAATTGGAATCAAATTCTCATGCTTCCAGTGAGGTAACTGATTCAACAATTTATGAAAGTGAAATTCAATCCCCTACAAGTCGCACCAGAGGTTCCTTATGTCACTAGATCCAAATCTAAGAACAGCAGTAAAAGCGATCATCACCTTGGCACTTCCAGTTCCATTCAAAGTCCAAATGCAATATATCTTGCAGGTGAATGCCTGGAATTTCCTTTTCTAACCTAAGTCTATTAGAAACTTTTGTCTCGACTTCTTAGCTTTTGTCACGCTGCTACTGCTGCTCAAGCTGGTGCTTCTGTCATTCATATTTTTATTGGTCACCTGAGGGTAAAATCTTTTGTCTTATAAGAAATTTTGTTGTTTGGATTTCTTTAATTCTTTAGACATAACATTTATCATTATTTTCAGGATTGGTTTCGCACTCACACTGGTGACTCTGAAGTTGAAAGTGCTCTTAGACGAGGAGAAGACCCCGGGTTACCACTATTTTGTTTTCCACTTTGTTTCTGGAGTTGAAAGTGCTAGATCTTATATTTGAGGATTTGTTGAGACCATGTGTATTCTCATCCTGTTGCATAAAGGTTATAGTTTTATTTGCGTGACCAACCTGCTAATCTATATGGCCACCGATTAAAGCCTAATCTATACGTAAAACTTAACGGCCACCGTTAAATAAACAACCTTATATTAGTAAACAACCTTATAACCTTAACGACCACAGTTTCCACTATGGCTGCATCGAGACTTGGCTTCTTAAAAACCCAAATTGTCCCATGTGTCGTTACAAGTTGCCACCAACGGAGTCGAAATAGAAGCGATCTCTTTCTAGTATTTAAAATGTATTTTAATATAGGTTAATTCTGTCAAAAATTTATCTTTTCTCTTATGGCAAAACAATTCTAGTTATTGAATTTATTAATAGAATCTTGGCACCTTTTTACTCAAAAATCACACTATCATATACTTACCATATATCATCATCATCCAAATAATAGGGGGAGGAAAAAAATAAAAATAACAGAAAGGAACCCATTAATGATTGCACACACACCGAGCACAAAATCTCTGAATTCACAGACCACCACTAACGGACATTGAAGAAGAACAAGAATAGGAGAGCAAACACACCTTAGGCCACGCACACTCACCATCGAACATGGTACACACCTAGATTGAAAAATCAGAAGAAAAGCAAAAAAAAAAATAAAATGGAGCGATTGAGAGAGGAAACTGAGTGATAGGGAGATAAAGATAGAGATCGAAGAAAAAACAGTGAATTGAGGGAGAAGTGATTTGTGAACGCGAGAGAGAGGAGAAAGACGGAAAACGGCCACGATATCGAAATGCTCGTTTGGGTTGCTCGGAGATTAGTTTAGTGTTGGGTTT
>NW_025852767.1:0-4042 GCF_002878395.1 Capsicum annuum | reverse complement strand
TTAAGGTTATAAGGTTAAACGGTGGCCGTTAAGGTTATAAGGTTGTTTACTAATATAAGGTTATAAGGTTAAACTGTGGCCGTTAAGGTTATAAAGTTGTTTATTAATATAAGGTTATATGGTTAAATAGTGGTCGTTAAGGTTATAAGGTTGTTTAGTAATATATGGTTGTTTACTTAACGTTGGTTATAAGGTTAAACGTTGGCCGTTAAGATATAAGGTTGTTTACTAATATAAGGTTATAAGGTTAAGCGGTGGCCGTTAAGGTTATAAGGTTGTTTACTTAACGGTGGTTATAAGGTTAAATGGTGGCCTCTAAGTTTATAAGGTTATAAGGTTAAACGGTGGCCGTTAAGGTTATACGGTTGTTTACTAATATAAGGTTATAAGGTTAAACGATGGTCGTTAAGGTTATACGGTTGTTTACTAATATAAGTTTGTTTACTTAACGGTGGTTATAAGGTTAAACGTTGGCCGTTAAGGTTATAAGGTTATAAGGTTATTAGGTTAAACGATGGTTGTTAAGGTTATAAGGTTGTTTACTAATATAAGGTTATTAGGTTAAACGGTGGTCATTAAGGTTATAAGGTTGTTTACTTAACACTATTTATAAGGTTAAACGGTGGTCGTTCAGGTTATATGGTTGTTTAATAATATAAGGTTATAAGGTTGTTTAATAATATAAGGTTATAAGATTAAACGGTGGCCGTTAAGGTTATAAGGTTGTTTACTAATATAAGGTTGTTTACTTAATGGTGGCTGTTAAGTTTTACCTATAGATTAGGCTTTAAACGGTGACCGCATAGATTAGCAGGTTGGTATCGCAAATAAAACTATAACCTTTATGCAACAGGAAGAGAATACACATGGTCTCAACAAATCTTCAAATGTAAGATCTAGCACTTTCATCTCCAGAAACAAAGTGGAAAACAAAATAGTGCTAACCCGGGGTCTTCTCCTCGTCTAAGAGCACGTTCAACTTCAGAGTCACCAGTGTGATTGCGAAATCAATCCTGAAAATAATGATAAATGTTATGCCTAAAGAATTAAAGAAATCCAAACAACAAAGTTTCTTATAAGACAAAAGAGTTTACCCTCAGGCGACCAACAAAAATCTGAATGACAGAAGCACCAGCTTGACAAAAGCTAAGAAGTCGAGACAAAAGTTTCTAATAGACTTACGTTATAAAAGGAAATTCCAGGTATTCACCCGCAAGATATATTGCATGTGGACTTTGAATGGAATTAGAAGTGCCAAGGTTTGATCGCTTTTACTGCTGTTCTTAGCTTTGGATCTAGTGGCACCTGCAAATGAAAAAGTGTTAGTGCCTATTGACCCCGTTAGAGAAAAAAGCTGCGAAGGAACCTCTGGTGCGACTTGTAGGGGATTGAATTTCACTTTTATCAATTGCTGAATCAGTTAACTCACTGGAAGCATGAGAATTTGATTCCGACTCAGCACATGCTGGTTCTGAAGGGGAACATTCTATTTCCGCTTCCGTTGATGGATTAGTGACTTCAGAATCTGTTACATGATCAAGAAAATGAAGTTATAGAACATTCAAGAGAACCAAATAATGCATTGTTGCCCGCCCCTTCCCATCATAGATCATCAGAAATGCAGCAAATACAACAATCTACACCATGTTTGCACATTGACTTTGTAAGTTTTCTCAATCCATGTTGCTTTTAGCCTCTTTATATATTTCCAGCTCTCTCGCCAAATGACATGAGAGACTTCTTATCAGTATCTACATCTTAAGTGTACCAAATTCTGAAAAACCCCATCATATGGATTTTTAAAAAGAATAGTAGTGAAGGATCAACTATCGATATAAGGTACTACGACATGATGTCTTGTAACAGCTACTACCTCCTCTACATTGTTTTTAAATTCTTTCGTGGGAATTAAAACATAAATGAACCATATAACTCATTGAGACAAGCATGAAGCTCTGATGCCCTCTATCATAAAAGTTTCAAAATGAGAACCTTGTAAATAAAACATGAAATAGTAATAGCTGAATGAACAGGCAATTGACTAGGAGAAAATTACCTTCTGTAATTTCAGATTCATCAATTTCGTCTTCTTCATCTTTTTGAGCCACCGTGATGCTCTCCATGCTGTCCACTTTCTGTTGATGGCTTTGAGCATATTTGGCAGTAAGTTCTTGTTCCTTCCTCTCGATGTGGAACTTATTTAACTTTTCCTCAAACTCCTCAATGCATGATTTGAGTTCAGGTTTAGCAAACTTCTTCCCCAAATTGAAGACATTCAAACAGGCAAATAAAGCTTTAACACTGTGAAATGAATTCCCAGTAACTTCCAAAAGCCTTGTGATGCCACAACAAATTTTACCTGGTGATAATTCAAATAGCAAATCAGAAACTCACTAAAATCTATTCATTCAAAGGTCTCCTAATTATAATTTTTCTTTTAAATTTTTGCAAAGGTACTCCTAGAAATACTGTAAACACGCCTTACATAATAGCATAAAAGGTGAGTATGGAAGCAAATATCAGATGAAGCATCCACAAAGCCGTGGTATCAAATAGTACTGAAAGACCGGTAACTTCTAAAACAATCTCAAATAAGTATATCAGAACCTTTGAAACACGCAGAACCACAACTCAAAGTTGACAACCACCACATCTTTGAAATGTAGATCACACAGGATTAACTAGAGAAAGAACTATAAAATCTGATAGTAAACTGCATAACTTGGCTAGTAATAGCAAGTGGAGCAAGCTGGTATCGTGATTTATCCACAAAACTGTGAAACCTCACAGAAAGTTCTGGTAAACCTCAATGTCAAGTTTAGGGGCGAAAATAAAGAGACATACATATTTTAACATTTAGTTTCAAGAAAGTATATGTAAACAGACCAAACCCAAGGGCAGAATAAATTCTTAAGCTTAGCATAGTGTAAACTTAGGGAACTGATATCGTTGCAAACTAAAAGTACCCAATATATTTTCTCTCTTAGCTTCTTCTAAATAGTTGATCATATTACAAAAATTCTTCACGGAAATAAATCAAAACAATTTTCAAATTACATACTAGTAACTCCACAAACTCTTTTGCAAAGCTTCTCGACAAGAGCTTCCATTTTCTTGTCCTAAAAATACAAACATTCCAATCAATTCTCTACAGAAGAGCCCAAAGAAGCAAGTCAAATTCATGGAATTAAAAATTGCATAATGTTGCAGAATGATTCTTCCTTCGAGTTCTGGCTAGATAACTTTCCAAGAATATCTTGAAGTAGGTTATAAATTGGATTGCTCCCTGTAAACACTAATTTCAAAGAGAAAAAAATAGTATTATTTGATGTGTGTGTACAGTCAAAAACATGCAACAGCAGACGAAAGAAGCTCAACTGTAGAAAGACTAGAAAGAGATAAGATAGATTGACTTCTTTATTACCAACTGATGAAAGAAAAGTTTGGTAGATATGCTACCTTTCTTTGACAACTCATGAAAGAAAAGGTTGGCAAAATTTGAAATTCTTTGATCTTCATCTTCCAGGCAGATGGACATTTCATTTATATAACCTTTCACCTAGAAATGATTCACACAAATCAAGATGCTGAAAATCTACCACAAGAAAGCTACATACGAGTATATGATAGTCCTGCCAAACCTTCAACATGTCATTCAGTATCAGATAAGAAAGAGATAGAAATAGAGAGGTTGGTTACAACAGTCACTCGGCTTAGAACAACAATATTCCCAGTGTAATCCAATATATATACGTTACCCCTACTTAGAGATAGAGAGGTTGTTTCCCATAGACCCTCTACCTAAAGCATGACTAACTAAAGTGTGTATATACATTACAGGTAGTCAACAAAGTTGAGCATAGTTTTATAATAACTCACAACTCCAATTCGACATCAATTGAACATGAAAGGAGGAGGTACATAAAAGCAGAAGCTAAACTACTCACTTGTTTGTCATTGATAATATAGTTTTGGGCTATAACAGTGTCTACAAGTTTGTCATTGATAATATGGCTTTTGGCTATAACAGTGTCTACAACAG
>NW_025852766.1:2056-4553 GCF_002878395.1 Capsicum annuum | reverse complement strand
GGTCTATAATTTGGTTTCGTATTTTATGTTTAGTTTTAAAGTGGCCCTAAACTTTTGTACATCTTTGTTGTTTTCTCTCTTCAAAATGTTACAATGTTACATCTTTCCTTGTTTGTTTATTTTTATTTTCGTAAAAAAAAAAAAAGAAAAATGATGATGATTGGCCCGAACTACGCAAGATCTGATTCATGTACAACATGATTCATAGGCAACCTACGTTTGGGTTCGATCTAATCATTTTGTTTTGTTGTTTTTCATTATTTTTCCTCTTTTAAAGAAAAACAAAAGCCATATAGAATAATAAAATAAAGGTAGATAACGAGAGAAAAGAAAAGAGCAGAGATTGATACGAAAAAAAAGAGAGAAAAAAAAAGAGAAAAGAGAGGGAAAGAAAAATAATAATAAGTGTAGATAAAAATAGTGTAGACAAAAATCAGGATGATGTTAAAATGACCTCGCTACCCTCAAAAGTTGGTAGAAATGAGCATGAATTTAGGGTAATTTTACCAATGTGATTCCCATGTTTGTTGTGTGCCCTAATTCTAACGGATGTCGTCTCTGATGAGCATATTCTTTCAGATAACAGTGGTAGGTTTGCAGCACTCTGGCTAGTCACCCATACTTCACCAGATCCAAAGCAAAGCTCGCCATGGCTAGCAGAGAGATTGAAAATTTGCTCATTGACCCGGATCAAGATCACAGGGAAGAAAGTTCTGAACACAGTGATGAGGTAGTAAGGCTCAGGCAACAATTGATAGATTTACACCGGGCATGGGCCAGCGGAGTACCTCCTCCCCCGCTCTCTGAAGGTCTTGAGAATATCTCTAATTTCCCACCGCTCTCTTAGGCGCAATTCTCTGTTCCTACTGAGTCACCTGAGCACGCGCCCAGATTCACTCCGCTACATTATTACCCTGGCAGTTCTGGTGTACCCTTGGCAGCTCCCCAATCAAGACCCGCTGCTCAGCCAGGGCCATCAATCACACCGGTATTCGTGGCTCCGCCACCATATGAAACTCCCATATATGTTGCGCGTCCCACAATGAGGCTTCCCAGGTCTACCAGTAAGCCAGTACTGAAGGTTTCAGATAGTCAGTATTATGACCCAGAGCCTACTTTGCAAATGAATGAACCGTATGGGTACACTCAGCCGCCTGCATTTCCATTTGATATGGAGAAACCTGTAGCAGCAGAGGAACAGGATATCATAGCTCGGAAATTGAAAAGTTTAGAGCAGGCAATGAGGAATCTGCAAGGGATTGGAGATTATAGGAGTGTTTCTTATAAAGATCTTTGCATGTTCCCAGACATCAATCTTTCCCCCGGTTTTAAGATGCCTAAGTTTGAAAAGTATGCAGGACACGGCAATCTCGTGGCACACTTAAGACGTTATTGCAACCAGTTGAGAGCTGCAGGAGAAAAGGAAGAATTGCTCATGGCCTTCTTTGGCGAGAGTCTTTCTGATCTGGCCTCAAAATGGTTTATCGATCGAGATATCGATAAATGGAACAGCTGGGATGATTTGGCTACTGAATTTGTTCAACATTTTCAGTATAACATCGGCCTGATTCCAGAAGAAAAATCCTTAGTCAACATGAAGAAGAAGAGAACTGAAGGTTTTAAGGAATACACGATAAGGTGGCGTGAACAGGCCGCCAGGTTAAAGCCTCCAATGAAAGAAAGTAAGTTGGTAGAAGTTTTCATTCAGGCGCAGGATGAGACCTATTTTTAGCATTTACTTCCGGCAATGGGAAAATCTTTTATGGAAGTCCTCAAAATGGGAGAGATGATAGAGGACGGAATTAAGACCGGTCGAATAGTGAGTTTTGCCGCATTAAAAGCCACCACACAAGTAATTCAAGGTGGATCTGGCGCATTTAGAGGTAAAAAGAAGAAAGAGGACATGGCGACTGTCGTAGCTGGAACTCATTCCTATCCCAAAAGACCACCTCGCCCCTATCCCCAATCCCAAGCCCAAATCTACACCCAAGCTCCATATATTCCTTCCCACCATTACTACCCTCCACAAAACTTTTTATATTCCATTCCACTACCTCCGTACCCAGTATATAGTGCACATCCATATGCCCAAACCCCTTCTTACCTGCAGTGGCGCGCGCAAGCTCTACAAAATCGCCCATTTGCTACACCAAATTATCAAAACCCCTCCAGACCCAGTTTTCAGCCTAGGCCCGAGTATAAGAAGGAGAAGGCGGCCAAAAATCAATTCACACCTCTTAGAGAGTCATATGCTAGCTTGTTTGATAGGTTGAGAAAGTTGAAGGTTTTAAGCCCAATCCAAGGAAGGTTTTCAAATCCACCGCCGAGGAATCTCGATTATTCTTTAAGGTGTGCGTACTGTTCTGATATGCCAGGCCATGATATTGAGAAATGCTGACATTTAACGAGAGCTGTCCAAGATTTAATTGACACAAATCAGATGCTGGTCCAGGACCCTCCGGGGCCTGGACCAGCATCTGATTTGTGTCAATTAAAT
>NW_025852766.1:0-1956 GCF_002878395.1 Capsicum annuum | reverse complement strand
ATCCACCGCCGAGGAATCTCGATTATTCTTTAAGGTGTGCGTACTGTTCTGATATGCCAGGCCATGATATTGAGAAATGCTGACATTTAACGAGAGCTGTCCAAGATTTAATTGACACAAATCAGATGCTGGTCCAGGCCCCGGAGGGTCCAAACATTAACCAAAATCCGCTGCCAACCCATGCTGAAGCCAATATATTAGAATTGATATATGATGGGAAAGAGTCTTTAAGGGGTTATAAGCCTATTGTCAATATACAGACCATTGAGGAGAAATTGGTGAATGTAGCAGAGTCTTTGAAAGCAATGTCATTGAGCCAGGAAGGAATGAGAGAAGATAAAGCTCAAGAAAGCACAAAGAAACCCTTGATCACAGTACAAGGTGCCAGAAGGTATGTTGATTTAAGCCAGGATAAACCTAAGTTGACAGTGGTGGGAGCTCTGAGTCAGCCCATCTTGACGGTGAAAGGAGCACTGGCAGCACCTATTATCCTCAAACCGGTGACCTAACCTCCGATAGTTGATACAAAAAGGATTCCCTAGAATTATGGGCAGACGGTGATGACCTATCATGGGAAAGAAGTTGTGGAAGATGTGGATGAGGTAGGGGTTTGACTAGGTCAGGAAGATGCTTTGTGCCTGAAAGCTTAAGAAAGTCCAAGCCAACGGTGAGTGGACCTTCATCTATCAAAAATCTTATCACTGAAGAGGAAGCCAAAGAATTTTTGAAAAATATGAAGTTGCCAGAGTATTCAATATTAGACCAGTTGAAGAAAACCCCTGCTTAAATTTCCCTTTTATCTTTGCTGTTGCACTCCAATGAGCATCGTGATGTTTTACTGAAGGTATTAAATTAAGCATATGTTCCAAGGGAGATTACAATCAACCAACTTGAGAAAATGGGGTTGGAAAAATCTTTGAGGTCAATCGGATCAGCTTTTCTGACGATGAATTGCCTGTTGAAGGTACAGGGCATAATCGGGGCCTTTACATTACAGTGAAGTGTGAAGATTTTTACGTCACTCATGTTATGATTGATGGAGGTTCAGGTGCAAATATTTTCCCTATTTCTACTTTGAAAAAGTTCAATATTGGTGCTGACAGGATCAGGCCCAACAATGTATGTGTTAGGGCTTTCAATGGTGCAAAATCAAATTTCATTGGCGAAATAGAACTAATGTTGACCATAGGGCCTGTTGAGTTCGCCATAGAGTTTCAAGTATTGAATGTAGAATCCTCTTACAATATGTTGTTGGGAAGGCCGTGGATCTACAAGGCTAAGGCGGTTGCATCTACACTGCACCAAATGATTAAGTTTGAGCATGACAGGCAAGAAGTAGTTATTCATGGTGAAGGAGATTTGTCAGCCTACGAAGATTCTTTCTTGTCTCTTATTGAAGCAAATAACGTAGAGGAGACATTCATCAATCAAATTTTTGATACAGTGCCAGTGAATCGTATCCTTGAATGGCAGGTTATACCGGGACCGCAATTGTCTTCTGCTTCTATCATGATGGTGAGTGAACTTTGGAAATACGGATTCGATCCAGGAAAGGGCTTGGGAGCGTCTCTGCACGGTATAGCTCATCCCATATATCCGAGTGAGAATGTGGGCACGTTTTGTCTGGGATTTTAGCCTACGGCTGAAGATTTAAAGAAAGCCAAGGGAAGGAAAAAGGAAACATGGTCACTCCCTCGTCCAATGCCACTACTCAGTGAATCATTTGTTAAGGGCAGTGTCACGAAGCATGTGGAATTTGAGGTTGAATTGGTTGATGACTTCCAGAACCTTTGTGTTGAAGTTGATATGGTCAAAGTAGGAGAAGGTACCAGTATGACAGACGTGCAATTCATAGGTCCAGCTGTCCGGCTCAATAATTGGGAAGTCACTTCTCTCCCCGTCAGGAGGGAGTTTTGGTAGTTTATTTTGTTTTTCTTTCTATTTATCCGAGTTATT
>NW_025852765.1:0-6837 GCF_002878395.1 Capsicum annuum | reverse complement strand
CTATTGTTAGAATACAGACCAATGAAGATAAATTGGTGTATGTGGCAAATTTATTGAAAGCAATATCATTGAGCCAGGAAGAAGCAGGAGAAGAAAAATTCCAAGAAAGCACGAAGAAATCCGTGATCACGATGAAAGGAGCCAAAACAATGATTGGTCTAAATCAGGACAAACCTAAGTTGACGGTGGTAGGAGCTTCGGGTAAGCCTATTTTGACGGTAAAGAGAGTACTTGCGGTGCCTATTATCATCAAACTAGCAACCCAGCTTTCTATCGCCGATATGAAAAAGGTCCCCTGGAACTATAAGCAGATTGTGATGACTTATCAGGGGAAGAAAGTCGAGGAAAAAGTAGATGAGGTAGTGGGTGAGACTTAGTCAGAAAGATGCTTCATGCCTGAAGGTTTGAGGAAGCCCAAGCTAGGAGTGAGTAGGCCTTCATCTCTCAAGAAGACTATCACCAAACAAGAAGCCTAAGAGTTTTTGAGAAAGATGAAACTAATGGAGTACTCAAGAATATAACATTTGAAGAAGACCCCTACTCAAATTTCCTTCTTATCGTTGTTGTTGCATTCTAAGAAACATCGTAATATTATATTGAAGGTATTAAATGAATCATATGTTCCTAGGGAGATTACAGTAAATCAGCTTGAGAAAATGGTCGGAAAAATCTTTGAGGTCAATCGGATCAGCTTTTCTGATGACGAATTGCCAGTTGAAGGTATAGGATATAATCGAGGACTTTATATTATCGTGAAGTGTGAAGATTTCTACGTCACTCATGTCATGATTGACGAAGGTTCTGGCATAAATATTTGCCCTATTTCCACCTTGCAAAAGTTGAATATTGGTGTTGAGAGGATCAAGCCCAACAATGTATGTGTCAGGGCTTTCGATGGAGCAAAGTCCAACTTCATTAGCAAAATAGAACTAATGTTAATTATAGGGCCTATTGAATTCTCCCTAGATTTTTAAGTATTGAATATTGACTCCTCTTACAATCTGTTGTTGAGAAGACCATGGATCCACAAAGCCAAGGCGATTACATCTATATTGCACCAGATGATCAAGTTTGAGCATGACAGGCAAGAAGTGGTTATTCACGGTGAAGGGGATTTTTCCACCTATGAAGATTCTCCCTTGTCTCTAATTGAAGCAAACAATGTAGATGAGACATTTGTCTATCAAACTTTTGATACAGTGCCAGTAGATCGTATCCTTGAAGGATAGGTTATTCCAGGACCACAATTGTCTTCTATTTCTATCATGATGGTGAGTGAACTTTTAAAATATGGATTTGTGCTAGGGAATGGTTTGGGAGTATCTCTGCATGGTATCGTTCATCCCATATGTCTAAGAGAGAACATGGGCAATTTTGGTCTGGGATTTGAACCTACGGCTGAAGATTTGAAGAAGGCCAAGGAAAGGGAAAAGGAAACATGGTCACTCCCTTGCCCAATGCCGCTACTCAGTGAATCATTTGTCAAGAGCGATGTCACGAAACCTATAGAATTTGAAGCTGAATTGATTGATGACTTCCAGAACCTACTGTTTGATATTGACATGGTTGAATTAGGAGAGGGTACCATTAAGGTAGACGTGCAGTTCATAGGTCCGAAGGTCCAGCTCAACAATTGGGAAGTCACTCCTCTCCCAGTTATGAGGGAGTTTTGGTAGTTCATTTTATTTTTCTTTCTATTTATCCGAGTTATTCCAGGTTTGTAATTTGGAATTTAGCTTTCTTACATTCTGTTGTCATTTGTGTTTAAACCCTCCTATCTTTCCATTTTAATGAAATGCAATGTCCCCTTATTTTGTATCTAATATATTTTGTTTTTGTCTTTTTCTTTATACAGTTCTCTTTATGTTGATTCTAATGACATGACATATATGCGGAATTTTCAGCCTGATCTTAAATTTCAAACTAATCAAGATATAATAAAGCAAGAGGGGAAATATGATAAAGAATATGCACTAGAGGAAATAAGCAAAGAGTTGGAACAGTTTGAAGACAAGCCGAATCCTAATTTAAATGAAACTGAGCCAATTAATCTAGGGAATCAAAAAGATGGTAGGGAAACTAAAATCAGTGTACATGCTTTGCCACAGCTAAAACATGGAATGATTCAAGCATTAATTGATTATAAGGATGTTTTTGCATGGTCTTATGATGACATGCCTGGTTTAAGCACTGAATTAGTAGCTCATAAATTGCCAACTGATCCTATTTTCCCCCTATCAAACAGAAGTTAAGAAAGTTTAAAATTGATGTAAGTATCAAAATCAAAGAGGATATCATGAAACAACTTGAGGCCAAAGTCATTCGAGTGGCTCGTTATCCTACGTGGTTATCCAATGTTGTTCTTGTCCCAAAGAAAGATGGCAAAATTTAAGTATGTGTTAATTTCTGTGATTTGAACAGAGCAAGTCCAAAAGATGATTTTCCATTACCCAACATCCATATTTTGCTGAATAATTATGCTAAACACGAGGTTGCCTCTTTTGTGGATTGCTATGCCGAATACCACTAGATCATTATGGATGATGAAGACACAGAAAAAATGTCTTTTATCTTACCATGGGGGACTTATTACTATCGAGTGATGCCGTTTGGTTTGAAGAATGCTAAAGAAACATACATGAGAGCCATGACCACTATGTTTCATGATATGATGCATAAGGAGATTGAAGTCTATGTAGATGATGTTATTATTAAGTCAAAGAGTCAGGCTGACCATGTTAAAGATTTAAGAAAGTTCTTTGAAAGGATTCGCAGGTATAATCTCAAGCTCAACCTGACAAAATATGTATTTGGAGTTTCGTCTGAAAAGTTGTTGGGATATGTAGTCAGCCATCGGGGAATTGAATTGGATCCCTTAAAAATCAAAGCCATTTAGGATTTGCCCCCGCCCAAGAATAGGACGGAGGTGATGAGTTTGCTAGGTAGACTGAACTACATCAGTAGATTTATTGCTCAACTCACAACCACGTGTGAGCCCATTGTCAAATTGCTGAAAAAGAGTGATGCGGTAGAGTGGACTGAAGAATGTCAGGAAGCATTCGACAAAATCAAAAGATATCTGTCAAATCCGCCCGTGCTAGTATCATCGAAGCCTGGTAGGCATTTGATCTAATATTTATCAGTTATGGACAATTCTTTTGGTTGTGTCCTAGGTCAACATGATGTCATGGGTAAAAAGGAGCAAACTAATTATTTTAGTAAGAAGTTCACAACATATAAGGCCAGGTACACTCTTCTTGAAAGGGCGTGTTGTGCCCTAACTTAGGTAGTACAGAAGTTGAAGCATTATCTTTTGTCCTACGCTACTTATCTCATCTTCTGCATGGATCCTTTGAAGTATATCTTTCAAAAGCCTATGCTGACCGGTCGTTTGGCAAAGTGGAAAATATTGCTTACCGAGTTCAACATTGTATATGTGACTCAAACCGCCATGAAAGCCCAAGCCTTGGCAGATCATCTTGCTGAGAATCCCATTGATGAAGAGTACGAGCCATTAAAGACATATTTTCCTAAAGAAGAAGTGTTGTGTATCAGTGAAGTCGTTATAAATGCTGATCCAGGTTGGAAGTTGTTCTTCGATAGAGTTGTCAACATGAAAGGAGTCGGAATAGGTGCAATTCTTATCTCCGAGATGGGGCAACATTTTCTCGTAATAGTGCAACTTTGATTTTATTGCACCAATAACATGGCGGAATATGAATCTTGCATTCTAGGTTTGAAGCTAGCTATTGTTATAGAATTCCAGGAACTATTAGTGTTGGGGGATTCAGATTTGCCCGTCTATCAGATTCAAGGTGATTGGGAGACAAAAGATTTAAAGCTAATACCGTATCGACAATGCTTGAAAAATCTATGTCAATGGTTTATGTCTGTAAAATTTAGGCATATTCCTAGAATTCGCAATGAGATTGTTGATGCTTTGGCCACTTTGTCTTGAATGCTCCAACACCCTAATAAGGCCTACATCAATCTAGTGCATATACAGAGTCGTGATCAACACGCTTATTGTAATATAGTTGAAGAAGATCTAGATGGCGAACCTTGGTTCTTTGATATCAAGCAGTACATCCAGTCAAGAGAATACCCAACACATGCCACCAATGATCAAAAGAGGACTATTAGGCATTTGGCTAGTGGATTTTTCTTAAGTGGGGGAATCTTATACAAGAGAACCCCTAATCTGGGACTTTTGAGATGTGTAGATGCAAAAGAAGCCTCGACAATAATGGTTGGAGTTCATTCTGGAGTATACGGACCTCATATGAATGGTTATGTCTTGTCATAGAAGATCCTCCGAGCAGGTTATTATTGGCTTACTATGGTAAGGGATTCTATTCGATTTGTTCGAAAGTGTAATCAATGTCAGGTACACGGTGATCTAATACATTCTCCTCTGGCTGAGTTACATGCAATGGCTTCTCCGTGGATGTTTGTAGCTTAGGGAATGGACGTGATTGGGCCGATTGAGCCGAAAGCATCAAATGAGCATAGATTCATTTTGGTGGCCATCAATTACTTTACAAAGTGGGTAAAAGCAGTAACTTTCAAGTCAATAACAAAGAAAGCAATGGTATATTTGGTTCATGCCAACATCATTTGTAGGTTTGGAATTCCAAATATAAGCATTACATACAATACTGCAAATCTCAATATTCACTTAATGCAAAAGTGTGTCAACAGTTTAAGATCGTACATCGAAATTCCACTCCATATCGTCCAAAGAAAAATGGTGCTATGGAATCCACCAATAAGAATATCAAGAAGATACTGCGGAAAATAGTACAAGGATCTAGACAATGGCATGAGAAGTTGCCATTTGCATTGCTAGGGTATCGCATTATTGTTCGCACTTCAACAGGGGTAACTCCATATTTATTGGTGTATGGGACAAAAGTAGTCAATCCTGTAGAAGTTGAAATTCCCTCTCTTCGAGTCATTATGGAAGCAGAGATTGATAATGATCAGTGGGTCAAAACCCGACTGGAACAATTGAGTTTGGTTGAGGAAAAAAGGTTAACGTCGGTATGTCATGGCCAATTGTATCAGAAAAGAATGGTTCGAGCGTATAACAAAAAGGTATGACCCAGGAATTTTGAAGTTGGTCAGTTGGTATTGAAGCGTATCCTTCCTCACCAGGTTGAAGCGAAAGGCAAGTTCTCCCTAAATTGGCAAGGTCCCTTCATTGTGAAGAAGTGTTACCCAATGGAGCCTTATATTTGACAGATATTGAAGGTAAAATGGCAGAAATTGCTATCAATGTGATGCGGTCAAAAGGTATTATGTATGATATTTTATCCTTCGTTGGCTATATTGCATGTTTAGTACTTGCATTCTTGAAGATTGATATGATGAAGGTATTTCATTCTGCTATCCAAATATCGTGTCATCCTTTGTTTACCCCGTTTGAGCCTAGTTTTATTTTTCTTTTAGACCCCTCTTTTGGAATCAAAATAGAGTAAAAAATAAAATGTCAAGAAAAGAACAATAAAAGAAAAAGCATGAAAAAATAAAAGAAAAAAAGAAAGAGAAAATTAGACCAAAATAAAGAACAAGCTAATGGAACTACGTGCGACCTGATTCTCCTCTCTTAGGAGTGAGATACGTAGGCTGCCCTATTTAGGGCTCGGTCCAACCAAATAAAATTTTAAAGTCACCCAGTCGACAAAAATTGGGGCATGAGTTAATGTGTTGTTTAAGTCGATTCCAAAAGTTGTAAGTCTCACCCCCCACTTCAAGTGTCGTTTGAGCCTCCTGTCATCCTTGTCTTTCTAACTTTATCCAAAATCCAAGTTACAACCAAAGAAATCAATCTTTGATAATGTTAAGGATAAGCATGCAATGGATATGATGACGTATTTTGGGGGTACTACTTGTCTTCCTCAATGTAAGAAATCAGAAAAGAAATAAAAATGAGAGTCTTATTGGTGAAAACCCTCGCGGGCTCCATAAGGCGATGGTGATTTGAGAGAAATAAAAAATGAGAGAGTCTTACTGGTGAAAACTCTTACGGGCACCATAAGATGATGGGGAGTTGAGAGAAATAAAATGAGAGAGTCTTATTGGTGAAAACCCTCATGGGCATCGTAAGGCGATGGCGATTTCGAGAGAAAAGTGAAAAGAAAAGCGGTTATTGGCAAAAACTTTCAAGATGTCGTCAATTGAATGAGATGTATGAGTCCAATAGGTTTGAAGAAGCAACTCAGCGGAAAGGGCATAAACTCAATAACAAAAGGTTTAAGTTTGGATAAAAAGATCAGACAGCTTAATCCAAAATGCATGTCATACTCACTGGAGTTGGTTGCCGTATTCAGATAAGTTTTCTTTTTGAATAAGGGACATTGCCCTTTTCTTTCATTTATACATTCATATGTTTGTCCTTTTTATATCATTTATCAAAATAAAAGTCACAGTCATTTCTTTACACTTTAAGTCAAGTCTGTGTCAAAACAAGCGAGGAAGGATTTCAAAACTTGCTACCAGTCTTTCTAATTGTATGAGGAAAATCCAAGGACCAACACATAAAAGAAATATGATCTTAATTCAACACAAAGCAAAGGAAATCTATTAACCGACAGGCTACTGGATTCATGGGAGTATTCATATTTAAAAAAGGTGCATCTCAGAGGCATGGTAAAACAGAAATTCATTGTTTGAGTCAGAACTCATTTCCCTCAATCTGGATCCGGGTTAATGACGTGAAAAGACAGGGGCAAATTTCAACAATCTGAAACAAAGATGAAAGGAACAAGTATTGCAGCAGATGTCTGGAAAGCCAAAGTGCTGCAAACCACCACTAAGTTTTAAACTGACAAAATT
>NW_025852764.1:2542-6048 GCF_002878395.1 Capsicum annuum | reverse complement strand
AGATCTGGTCAGCCATTATTACCTATAAATCCTGAACCACATCTCATGGCAGAATAGATGTGCAACGAGACCTTGAAAGGATAGCTACTCAACAGGAGCAGGCTAGATTAGTTGCATTGGCAGCTGCGCAAGTAAATCAACAGAATGCTGATAACCCAGGTCGGGTACCAAATCTTGATGTGGAGGACCTGGGTGATGATGAGTTATTAAATCCAAGGCGTGCAGATGATGTGGCTACACCAGTGAACAGGAATGTCAACAGAGATCGTCAAGCTAGGATAAGACCTGAACGTCGAGCTGTGCAAGTTTCTTTTGATGATGATGATGACGACTTGGATAGGGATGGTGCCACAGGGGCTATTATTCCTCTTCCCTTGGAACTCGAAGCCAAGTTCAATATCACTAGCACCATGATCCAGCTATTGCAACTCAAAGGGTTATTTGGTGGACTTGCAGGCGATGATCCAAATATGCATCTGATTAATTTTATCTCAACATGCAAATCATTTGATAATCCAGGGGTCGGACAGAATGCGATCCGGCTGCACTTATTTCCATTGTCTCTATTTGGAGAGGAAACTCTATGGTTAAACGGGCTAACTCCTGAATCTATTACCAATTGGAGGCAACTGAAAGAAGCTTTCCTAGAAATATTCTTTCCGCCATCCAAGAGAGCACAACTAAAAGATGAGATAAGCAATTTCAGATAGCTTCTAATTGAAGCTCTCCACGATACATGAGAGAGGTTCAAGAAGAAGCTTATACGGTGCCCAAATAATTAGATGACCAATGTCCACTTGATGGCAATATTATATAGGGGTTTGAACTCGGTGACTAAGCCAGTGGTTGATAATGCTGCGGGTGGGTCATTCATGGACCTTACTTTTATTGAGGTATGTGATATGCTGGATCGTATGACAAAGCAAAGTAGAGCTTGGCATACCAGGGATTCTGAGGTAGCAAGCTCTACTGTATTTACTGGCATGACAGCAGAACAGAGGCGAAGAAAAGAGGAGCGTGACCAGGATATGGCTCACATGAAAATGCAGATGGACCTTCTTACCAAGTATTTATTATCAGGGAAGACAGAAAAGGTCAAAGCTGTTGTATCATAGGGAAGAGATGACTCTGATTCTGAGGAGAAAGCAAATTACTTAAAAAAATCAGGGGGGTTTCCAAGGCAATGTCCAAGGAAACCAAGGTAGGAACTATTATGAAAAATCTGGATACAAGGACCGAGACCAAGGGAATTAGAAGAATAAGAATGACAGGAGCGGTTTGTATACCTCTCCTGGAAATCGTGAAGCTGTTGCACCTAGCTCTGGGAAGTTGTCCATGGAGGACATGATGGCCAAGCTTTTGAAAGGAGTGGAGGCAACTAACACGAGAGTAGCTGAGCTAAAAAATGATTTGTCCTAAATGAATCAATTGGTTGACTTGTATTCCACTTCAATAAAATAGCTGGAACAACAAATGAGTCAACTATCGACGACATTCAATCAAAGAAAAGCTGGCACTTTACCTAGTGACACTGTGCAAAATCCAAGAAAAGATGGATCACGTTTGGCTATTACCACCAGAAGTGGTAAGGTGCTGGAAAATTCATCCAAGGGCAAGCCTGTGGTTGATAATATAGAAGAGAATATTATTGAAGTAGATTGTGATGATTCTGTAGAAGTTGAAAATCAGAATGAGAACGTTCATGAAACTACACCTAGATATCAACAGTCTGAAAAGATCGATAATGGGAAGCACAATAAAAAGGAAGTGGTGGAGAAAACTCTTCCAAATCCACCACCACCTTTTCCTTAGAGACTAAAGAAGAAGGCTTATGACACCAGGTTCAGTAAATTCATGACCATGCTGAAGCAGCTGACTATAAATGTGCCTTTGATGGAGGCACTGGAGCAAATGCCAGGGTACGACAAATTCATGAAGGACCTTTTGACAAAGAAAAGGGCAGCGAGCAATGAACTGGCATATAACTTTTATCATTGCAGTGCAATTGCCACGAGGTCTTTGGTACAGAAGAAGGCAAATTCGGGTGCTTTCACTATTCCTTGCACGGTTGGATCTTTAGATTTTGCCAAGGGTTTATGTGATTTGGGAGCTAGCATTAATTTGATGCCACTAGCCATTTATAGGCAGTTGGGGTAGGGGGATCCTACACCAACCAACATACGGCTTGTAATGGCAGATAGGTCGGTAAAACGACCTGTTGGTATCTTATATGATGTATTAGTAAAGGTTTATACCTTTATTTTTCTTATATACTTTGTTATTTTAGATTGTGAGGTGGATTTTGAGGTGCCCATAATCTTGGGTCGACCTTTCCTCGCAATAGAAAGTATGCTTATTGATTTGCGAGCAAATGAGCTTTTATTTTGGATGAATGACGAAGTGGTACATTTTGATGTATGCAAATCAATGAAGCAGCCCAAGGATATGACTATGTTCTCTATAGTTGATTTTTATTATGAAGATGAAAAAGAACTATCTTTAGAGAAGCAGCTTACTGTTGAGCGATTGGCTGCTGTGCTTTTGAACTTTGATCGTAAGGATGTTAAATAGTATGAAGAAACTATCTGTGCTTTGACAGGAATGGGGTCGTATTCTTATGCTCCCAAGAAGCTGGACCTTGACCTTAAGAATTGACCTTCACCATCAGCAAAGCCATCCATTGAAGAGCCACCGGTGCTTGAATTGAAAGAGCTACCCAGTCATCTAAGGTATGTGTTCTTGGGTAGTGGAAATACACTGCCGATTATTATTGCTGCTGATTTAGGTGAACAACAGGTAGAGGCTCGCATCTCTGTTCTAAAGAGGTACAAGAGAGCTACTGGTTGGACTATTGCTGATATAATTGGTATCCTTCCTAGCATATGTATGCACAAGATTTAGCTAGAGAAAGATTGCGTACCCACTATTGAGCATCAGCGTCGCCTGAATCCACCTATTTAAGAGGTGGTGAAGAAAGAAATCATAAAGTGGTTAGATGTAGGGGTGGTGTATCCAATCTATGACAGTAAATGGGTAGTCCTATACAATATGTGCCCAAAAAAGGGGGCATGAAAGTAGTAGCAAACGAGAAGAATGAGCTAATTCCACTCAGGCCTGTCACAGGGTGGAGGGTGTGTATGGATTATTGGAAGCTGAACTCATGGACGTTAAAAGACCACTTCCCAATGCCATTCATGGATCAAATGCTTGATCGATTGGCAGGGAAAGGATGGTTCTGTTTCTTGGATGGTTATTCTGGATATAATCAGATTTGCATTACTCTTGAAGATCAGGAGAAGGCCACTTTTACATGCCCATATGGTACTTTTGCATTCAAAAGAATGCCATTTGGGCTATGTAATGCACCTGCCACTTTTCAGCGGTGTATGATGTCCATTTTCTCTGATATGGTTGAAGACACCTTGGAGGTGTTTATGGATGACTTTTTGATTGTAGGTGAGTCATTTGAGTCATGCTTGGCAAATCTGAGTATGGCTTTACAGCGA
>NW_025852764.1:0-2442 GCF_002878395.1 Capsicum annuum | reverse complement strand
AAGGTGTTTATGGATGACTTTTTGATTGTAGGTGAGTCATTTGAGTCATGCTTGGCAAATCTGAGTATGGCTTTACAGCGATGTGTGGAATTCAATCTGGTGCTAAATTAGGAGAAGTGCCATTTTATGGTTAAGGAGGGCATTGTTCTCGGGCATAAAGTCTCTGAAAAGGGAATTGAAGTTTATCGAACCAAGATTGAAGTTATCGAGAGACTACCACCTCCAATTTCTGTGAAGGGGGTTCGTAGTTTTCTCGGTCATGCTGGTTTCTATCGAAGGTTTATTAAAGACTTCTCCAAGATTACAAACCCATTATGCAAACTTTTGGAGAAGGAGGCAAAGTTTTACTTTGGTGAAGATTGCTTGAAGGCATTTGAATGCCACAAAGGAAAGCTAGTTGAAGCCCCTATAATTATAGCACCCGATTGGTCTCTACCTTTTGAAATTATGTGTGATGCAAGTGGTGTAGCCTTGGGTGCTGTACTTGGTCAAAAAAGAGAAAATCTATTTCATCCAATCTACTACGCGAGCAAGGCATTGAATGGAGCACAGAAGAACTATACCATCACTGAACAAGAGCCTTTTGCGGTTGTTTATGCTTTTGAAAAGTTCTATGCTTACTTGTTGGGAACCAAGGTAGTGGTTCATACCGATCATGTGGCTTTAAGATATCTAATGGCGAAGAAGGATTCCAAGACAAGGCTAATTAGGTGGGTGCTACTGCTTCAAGAATTTGATTTCGAGGTAAAGGATAGAAAAGGTTGTGAGAACCAAGTAGCTGATCATCTATATGGACTTGAGAGTGAGCATACAGGGCAGACCAACCTTTATATTGATGATGCATTCCCTAACAAAGAGATTCTAGCAACTATGGTGGAAAGCTTATCGTGGTATGCAGATTTCGCTAACTACATGGTAAGCGAAGTGATTCCTGAGAATATCTCCTTTCATCAAAAGAAAAAGTTCATGCATGATGTGAAACATTACTTCTGGGATGAGCCTTATCTTTTTCGACGATGTGCTAATGGTATTATTAGGCGGTGCATCCTAGATGTAGAGGTGCCTAGCATACTAGAAGCAATCCATGCTTCCCAAGTTGGAGGTCACCATGCAGGTGAACGGACGGCCAAGAAAGTATTGCAAAGTGGCTACTATTGGCCTTCATTATTCAAGGATGCCTACGATTTTGTAAGAAGATGTGATCAGTGTCAGCGGAAAGGTTCTATCTCAAAGCACTATAAGATGCCTAGGTCCAAAATGCTTAAAGTAGAGTTATTCGATGTCTGGGGTATTGACTTCATGGGCCCATTTGTGAGCTCATTTAGGATGAAATATATCTTAGTTGCTGTGGATTACGTATCCAAATGGGTCGAAGCAGTCGCTCTAGCTGATAATGAAGGTAAAAGTGTTGTGGCGTTCTTAAGGAGAAATATCTTCTCTCGTTTTGGGGTACCCCATACCATCATAAGCGATGGAGGATCACATTTCTGCAACAAGCTGTTCAGAGCCATATTGACAAAGTATGGGGTTAAGCAACATAAGGTAGCTACATCGTACCACCCACAAACTAGCGGGCAGGTGGAGGTTTCAAACCAGGAAATCAAGCTGATCCTTGCTAAGACTATGAATGCCAGCAGGAAAGATTGGTACAGGAAGCTAGACAATGCCTTATGGGCATATAGGACCGCATTTAAGACACCAATTGGCATGTCACCATACCAACTAGTTTATGGAAAGGCTTGTCACTTGCCAATTGAGCTAGAACATAAAGCAATATGGGCACTAAAGCAGTTGAACCTGAACTGGGATGATGCTATTAATATAAGATTGGGGCTGCTGAACGAGATGGATGAATTCTGTCTAAATGCATATGAAAGAGCAGATCTTTACAAGGAAAGGATGAAAAAGTACCATGATCGGAGGATTATCCAATGAAACTTTCAGAAAGGCGATTTGGCACTCCTTTTCAACTCCAGACTGAAGCTGTTTCCAGGTAAGTTGAAGTCTAAATGGTCTGGTCCATTCAGAATCAGCCAAGTCTACTCATCTGGAGTAGTGGAGTTAGAAAACGATGATGGTAGTATCTTTAAGGTGAATGGCCAAAGAGTGAAGCTATATATCGGTCCAACCAACTTGATAAAATGTATAGCCACCATATATCTTGATAAAGTCTGAGTAATCGAGATAACTATGTCGTGCCACGATAATAAATCAAGCGCTACATGGGAGGTAACCCATCATTTTAATCATTTTTGTTTTACTAGGAGTTTGTTTTTGATAAATAAAAATTCAAAAAGAAGAATCGAGCCACGACCAAAACTAAGGAGCTTGGTGGGAGGCAACCCATCCTTCTAATCATTTTTGTTGTTTTTGATTAAGTGTAGGTGCATGAAGTACAAAGGAGGAGATTAGCCCCAAATTTTGATTTGAAAGTGAGCCATG
>NW_025852763.1:2282-2729 GCF_002878395.1 Capsicum annuum | reverse complement strand
TCTGTAAAGATAATAATTCGTATAAATATAATAAATTAAGGTGTTGTAATAAAATAAGAAAGAATAAAGAAGAAGAGTAGAGAGAATAGAGAGAGTAATTTTTATTTCTTTTCTTGAGGGATGATTTACAATGAAGGAAGCCCTTCTATTTATAGGGGGAATTTGCCCTAGTTTTACACTAAAAGATAAATACATCAAATCCTGATAGACATCAAATAGATCTTGATAGACATTCACTATAATTGATATATATCATAACACTCCCCCTTGAGAAAGAATAAAGAAGAAGAGTAGAGAGAATAGAGAGAGTAATTTTTATTTCTTCTCTTGAGGGATGATTTACAATAAAGGAAGCCTTTCTATTTATAGGGGAATTTGCCCTAGTTTCACACTAAAAGATAAATACATCAAATAGATCTTGATAGATCTTGATAGACATTCACTATA
>NW_025852763.1:1085-2182 GCF_002878395.1 Capsicum annuum | reverse complement strand
AATGTCTATCAAGATCTATCAAGATCTTGATAGACATTCACTATAATTGATATATATCATAACACTCCCCCTTGAATGTCTAACAATACGCATATAGGCTGCCTCATTAAAAACCTTACAAGGAAAACCCAGTGGGACAAAACCTCGTAAGGGGAAAAAAGTACAATGCATATTAGCTCCCCCTAATAAGAACATCCTTGAACCTTTGCATTCCGATCTTGTGCACCATCTTCTTGAAAGTTGCAGTTGGAAGAGACTTGGTGAATAAGAATAAATCAGCCACATTGTCACTTGAACGAATCTGTTGTACGTTAATATCACAATTCTTTTGGAGCTCATGTGTATAGAAGAGCTTTGGCGAAATGTGCTTCATTCTATCTCCTTTTATGAATCCACCTTTCAGTTGTGCTATGCATGCTGCATTATCTTCATATAAAATTATGGGTACTTTATCACATTTCAAGCCACATTTTTCTCGAATAAGATGTATTATGGACCTCAACCACACGCACTCTCGACTTGCTTCATGAATAGCTATAATTTCAGCGTGATTCGATGAAGTGGCTACGATAGACTGCTTTATTGATCTCCAAGATATGGCAGTACCCCCACATATGAATACATAGTCTGTTTGAGACCGAGCTTTATGCGGGTCGGATAAGTATCCAGCATCAACATAACCAACAAGATCGGAATTGCAATCTTTAGAATAAAATAAGCCTATATCAGTAGTCCCCTTTAGATATCGTAATATGTGTTTAATCCCATTCCAATATCTCCTAGTAGGAGCAAAACTATACCTTGCTAGCAAATTTACTTAAAAGACAATATCAGGCCTTGTAGAATTTGCAAGATATATCCAATTGCACTAAGATATGGTATTTCAGGACCAAGGAGTTCCTCATTCTTTTCTTGAGGTCGAAATGGATCCTTATTCACATCAAGTGATCGAAAAACCATCGAAGTACTTAATGGATGTGCTCCATCCATATAGAATCGTTTCAACACCTTTTCTGTGTAGGCAGATTGATGGACAAAGATACCGTTTGTCAAATGCTCAATTTGCAAACCAAGGCATAACTTTGTCTTTCCTAGAT
>NW_025852763.1:0-985 GCF_002878395.1 Capsicum annuum | reverse complement strand
AACCATCGAAGTACTTAATGGATGTGCTCCATCCATATAGAATCGTTTCAACACCTTTTCTGTGTAGGCAGATTGATGGACAAAGATACCGTTTGTCAAATGCTCAATTTGCAAACCAAGGCATAACTTTGTCTTTCCGAGATCTTTCATCTCAAACTCTTTCTTTAGGTAATCAATTGCTTTTTGAAGCTCTATTGGAGTTCCAATAAGGTTTATGTCATCGACATAGACAGCAAGTATAACAAACTCCGACGTTATTTTCTTTATGAAAATACATGGGCAAATTTCATCATTTATATAACCTTCTTTAGATAAATATTCACTACGACGGTTATACCACATGCATCCAGATTGCTTCAAACCATACAATGATCTTTGCAATCTAATGAAATACATTTTTCGAGGCTTTGAACTATATGCTTTCGGCATTTTAAATCCTTCGGGAATTTTCATGTATATCTCATTATCAAGTGATCCATATAGATAAGCTGTTACCACATCCATCAAATGCATTTCAAGTCTCTCATGGATAGTGAAACTAATAAGATAACGCAATATTATTGCATCCATAACTGGTGAATATGTTTCATCATAATCGATACCAGGCCGTTGTGAAAATCTTTGTGCAACAAGGCGTGCTTTATATCTTTGTATTTCATTTTTTTTATTTCTTTTTCGTACAAAGACTCATTTATAGCCAATAGGCTTAACACCATTAGGTGTTTGAGCTATGGGTCCAAAAACTTCACGTTTGGCGAGCGAATTCAATTCAAATTGAATTGCTTCTTGCCATTTTGGCCAGTCATTTCTTTGTCGACATTCTGTGACAGATCGAGGTTCAAGATCCTCGCTATCTTGCATGATTTTTGTTGCAACATTATATGCAAAGACATGATCCACTACTATTTCAAGTCTATTCAGATTAGTTTCAACATCACTTGAATTTATGGATAGTTCCTCATTTTCTTGAGTCTCAGGCTCATTG
>NW_025852762.1:0-4709 GCF_002878395.1 Capsicum annuum | reverse complement strand
TGTCTCAGATCATCAACATTCAGGACACACAATCTACCCTGCAATCTCAACACACCATCTCCCCCTTGGGAGAAACCCTCTACTTTTTGGTCCTTAACTGACTCCTTCAGTCTGACCAAACTAGCATCTAAGTATTGCTTTTCCTTCACTTTCAAAACCAAGGAGGATTTGGAATTACTCTGAACCCCTATACTACCTTCAGTAGAGTCAAACAACCTAACCCCCAATCTACCCAAATGATGTACATCATGAGCCAATTCTTTCTTACCTTCTACCACATGCAAAACACTACCCATTGACACTCTACTTAGGGCATCCGCCACAACATTGGCCTTGCCTGGATGGTAAAACACACTCATATCATAGTTCTTTAAGAATTCTAACCATCGTCTCTACCTAAGATTTAATTCTCTCTGGGTAAACACATACTGCAGATGCTTATGATCAGTTAGAACATCAACATGGACACCATACAAATAGTGTCTCCAGATTTTCAAAGCAAACACAATAGCAGCCAACTCAAGGTCATGGGTGAGGTAATTTTTCTTATGGGGTTTCAACTATATGGAAGAATAAGCTATCACCTTACCCTTCTGCATCAATACGCAACCTAACCCAACTCTCGAAGCATCATAGTACACCACAAAACCATCAACACCATTAGGCAGTCAAAACAGGGGCTGAAGTGATCGAGTCTTCAAATCCTGAAAACTCTTCTGACAAGATTCGAACCATAAGAACTTCACTTTCTTTTGGGTCAACCGAGTCATAGGAGATGCTATAAAGGAGAAACCCTTAACAAAATGGTGGTAATAGCCAGTTAAACCCAAGAAACTTCAGATATCAGTCGGAGAAATAGGTCTAGGCTAATTTTTAACAGCTTCGGTCTTTTGGGGATCAACTCTAATACCCTCGGAAGAAATAATATGACCCAGAAAGGCAACTGACCTTAGCCAAAACACACACTTACTGAACTTGGCAAACAATTTGTGATCTCTAAGGGTTTGTAAGATAGTTCGGAGATGATCAGAATGTTTATCCTCACTACGGGAGTACACTAGTATATCATCGATGAACACTATGACAAACATATCCAGATATGGTCTGAACACTCAATTCATGAGGTCCATGAAAGCTACTGGAGCATTAGTTAACCCGAAAGACATAACAAGAAACTCAAAATAACCATAACGAGTTTGGAAAGCAATTTTTGGGATGTCACACTCCCTAACTTAGAGTTGATGATAAGCAGAACGAAGGTCTATCTTTGAGAAATAATTTTCACCTTGCAATTGGTCAAATAAATCATCTATTCTCGGAAGGGGGTACTTATTTTTGATGGTGACTTTATTCAATTGGTGGTAATCAATGCACATACGCAAAGAGCCATCTTTTTTTCTCACAAACAACACAGGAGCACCCCAAGGAGAAATACTAGGCCTTATGAAAACCTTATCTAGTAGATCTTTGAGTTGCTCTTTCAACCCCTTAAGTTCTGCAGGGGCCATACGGTAAGGAGGAATAGAAATGGGCTGAGTATCAGGAAGAAGATCAATCTCGAACTCCGTCTCTTTATCAGGAGGTATCCCTGAGAGATCATCCGAAAAGACATTAGAAAAATTATTGACGACGTTAACAGACTGGAGAGTTAGAGTCTCAAACTTAGTGTCTTTGAATCAAACCAAATGGTAAATACACTCCTTGGAAATAAGCTTTCTAGCTTTGAGGTAAGAGATAAAATGACTCTTGGGTGACACAGAATTCCCAGATCACTCAAACACGGATGAACCTGAAAACTGAAACTTGACCACTCGAGTATGACAATCAATAGAGGCATAAGAAAAATACAACCAGTCCATACCTAGAATCACATCAAAATCTACCATGTCTAACTCAATCAAATCAGCTAACAAGACTCTATGAAGAACGGTAACAGGACACTTTTCATACACTTTCTGGGAACCAATCAAATCACCCACTGGGGTAGAAACTAGGATAGGCTTAGGAATAATCTCAGGACTCATTTCAATATTTACACTAATCAAGGGTGTAACATATGAGAAATTGGATCCAAGATCCAACAAAGCATACACATCAAACTGAAATTTACGAAGCATACCAGTAACAACATCGGGAGAGTCCTCCTGTTCCTGGCGGGATAGTAAAGCATAGAATCTACTCTTGCACTGCCCGGTAGCATTGCTAGAAGAGGCACCCTGAGCTAGGGCTGGGCGAGTCACTAGAATTGGAGCACAAATGGTTTGAGTCTGGGTCTGAGGGCGATAGTCACGATGCCCTTGTCCATCCTGTGGACAATCTTTAACTCTGTGACCCATGTCACCACACCAGAAACAACCTCTCTTCTCAACTCAACACTCACCCTAATGATACCTACCACACTTAGGACACAGAGGATAATTTAGCTTGCTGCCAGCACTGTACTGGGACCTAGATGCATATGACTTGCTACCTTGCTCTTGCCTACCTCTAGGCATGGGAGCACTAATAGATGACGGTGCTGGCATAGATGAACGATCCTGATAGTGAGGGCGACTCCCTCCCTGCGATCTAGTATGACACTATCTGTGCTGCTCGAACCTAGCTCTCTTATTCTCTCTTATTTTATCTTTCTCCTTAATCTTGTCTACCTCAATCTGTTGGGCATGAGTCATTAGCCTAGAAAGATTCATCTCACTATTAAGCATAGCAGACCTACACTCCTTAACCACATAACTAGACACTCCAGTCACAAACTTACTCATACTAGCCCGATTATCAGCCACTAACTCAGGAGCATACTTGGCCAACTGATTTAACTTTATACAGTACTCCCTAACAGTCATAGAGCCCTTTCGTAGGTTCATAAACTCTTCCACCTTCGTCTCTACCCGAAATTCAGCATGAGATACATTTTCATTCAATAGGTCAGTGGGTTGAGGTTGCTGACCATTATTATTTTTTCTCGCTCGACGTGGAGGCAAATTTCTGAAAGAGGAGAGCACGAATCAATAGTAGAGAGAGACTCTTTAAGCACGATAGACTTCTGAAAGAAAGAATCACACTTTGTCCTAAAATGTCTTGTAGCCTCTTGCTCATAGATGTGGTACGCTGCACACCGATGATCAAGATTCTACTTAATGCGGCTTGTCAAACTCTCTAGGACACCTTAAAACCTTAGGCTCTGATACCAAGTTTGTAACGCCCCAAAAAATGGGTCCCGGAGCGTCACATGGTGACGAATAGCCCCAAGCTAACCCTTTGAGCCATTTTCATTCAATTCAACACAAATCAATGGGGTTTCCATAAATAACCCTCAAATATCAACAGAGTAATCATCATCCAAGAATAAAAGAATTTCAGAAAGATAAAAAAATATGACTTATTAGTCAACTCCCAACATCTATACTATTCTGACAAGCCTCTTATAAAATCAATAAAACCAGCGAGCCATCGAGACATACCCCAACTGACTCATACTTAGTTATCAAATGTAAATAATTCCGTGAAACCAACATCAAACATCACGTCCTTGAAACATGAGGAATCAACACAACAAAGGATGTAGAATAGCATGCCTAAATAATCACTGTCGAACCTGGAACTGAGCACCTGAACCTACATTCTGAGAAAATGTAGCCTACATCCGAAGATGTGGGTCAGTACCATGTAAAGGAACCGAGTATATGGGGGTGTATGCAGTTTTATAAACATCATCATCATAAATATTTATAAGAAATATGCAGGATGTATAAAAGACTCACATAGCCTGAACAAAATCATCATAATCATGAGAGGATGAAATAAGTACAATAACACATGTGAGTCATCATATAATTTGTCAATCACTTTCAGTTCATCAAGAATATCAATTCTCATAATGTAAATATCATTTAAATCTTTAGAAAGAATAACTTTCACAATTCCACTTTCAAATCACTTCACCATTCACCATAGACACAAGGAAACACAAACGCACTGGGAGATCCTATAACCGACATAAACCATGTGAGCTACATGGAGTCCAATGTACAACCCACATTGGGGAGAGTCGTCCTATCCTTGCCATCGGAGTAGGACTATCGATATCAAATCCACACAAACTAGTGATCACTATATAAATCAGCCTCAGGTTCACTCCTATAGGGGCACGTAGTTCTAGGAAAGTAAGGTCACTTTATACCTCCCACTCGGTGCTAAAGATTTCTCCCGAACTTAGCTCAGATTATTTCAAAGACAATCCAGAACAAAACAATTTCAGTAATATATAAATATACATCGGGAGCCATCATGCTTCCCATCTATCAAAATCAACCATGTTGTGGATTTCTTTCACACTCAATTTCAAAACAACTCCATTAAGATCAAAAGGTCAAATCATTCAAAATATCTTAGATATTCAACATTAACGTGCTTATAACACACACTTTCTCAAAAAAACACAATTTCCAATGGGGATTCACGACCCAAATATCAAAATCATGATAAATATTATTCTAGATTCATGCTTTATATCTCCACACATGTAAATTCATCTTTCCAAATCATAAACATCAAGATTTCATAATAATCATCATAAGATATAGGTTTATGCTTCAAATTTGTAAAAATCAAATAAAAATCATGCCTTTGTAAAGAAAATTACTTTTGCGCACAAGAACGAAGGAGAGTTCTTGTTGAAAAACCCCACATACCTGAATGATGAACTTTAG
>NW_025852761.1:0-2158 GCF_002878395.1 Capsicum annuum | reverse complement strand
TATAAAGCCATTAAGACTAGATTAGATCCCATAAGCCTTCGATATATCGTTTTAATTCATTATAAGTTGTATCATAGTTGATAATTGTTTATGCTTTCTTATATGAAAATCTTTGCTTTCCCAGTCAGTCTCTAGACAGTATTTTTAAATATGAATCCCAACATTCACACAAAGAATACTATCAACCTTTCATCTAAAGCAACTCAGATTGCTAATATTGAAAATAATCTTCAAAACTGGAGTATTCCAGAAGAGTCATTTAACACGATTTATCAAATCGAAAAATTTAATTTTTTCAAAAAACATAATATTAAAACCTCTGAGTCTACCGTTGCCATCAATAATTCTTTAGAAATTATTCAACTTTTAAATGACCTTGATATAAACCGATTTAAAAATCAGTTTCATTATCTGCATATCGGCCTTGTCCAAGTGGCCATTAAGCCACTCTTTCGACAGGGTCTAGACATCCCTGTTTGTGCTATTCTAAGAGATGCTCGTCTCTTAAATTTTGACGATTCACTCTTAGGAGTTATCCAAAGTAACCTAGCCGACGGCCCGGCATACTTTAATTGTTACCCTAATTTCTCCGTAGATATTAATGATCCTAACATCATGGATGTTTTAACACTTAATGTTAAAACAAAAAACATGAATAGTAAGGATAATACTAGAGAAATTGCGATAATATACAGAGTATACTATCGACTGATGGGTACAACTTTAGCACCCCAAGCTAGATTCACTAGCCCTAGGGGCGTCACCACTCTTATGGAGGCCAACAAAGACAGTTATATGCTCCTATCTTGGAATAATTTGGGTTCTCCTATGAAATGTCTTGCTATATGGTATAGGAGAGTGGCACAAGCGTCCTCTTTTGCAACTTGCTCAAGAATCTCTTGGCCATTTTCAGTTTTAACTACTGTTTCTACGGCTGTAGCTCTATAGATCAGATTTTTGACATCATCAGTGAAGTAGTTATCCCACCAATGTTTTATCATACTAGTAAAACCTGATACGATCATGGTAGCAGCTTCTTTATCTGTGGCTCCTCGGATTTTGTAAGCGGTAATAGCAACGCCCATTTTATGGAGTTTGTTGTAGATTTGATGTTCAGCCAAACCGTCAATATTCCATTCTGTTATTCCTCGACCATCATGGTTGGAGGTCGAAAGGTAGGGATTTTCTTCAAACTGAACGTCTGGGGGAGAAGGTTTCTTGTAATAGTTTTTCCTAGTAGAAAAACGATCACTGGAAAGTTTAGAAAGAGAGTTTTTTGGGTTGCTGGACTGGTAGATCCCATAAGCCTTCGATGTATTGTTTTAATTTATTACAGGTTGTATCATAGTTGATTACTGTTTTAGGGGTTGGTTATAGGATTGGGAATTGAAGTCCCTTTCTCAGGAGCAGGGGAACTAAAAGGAAGTACAGAATTTTTTGCATCTCCTATTTGCCGGGAGATAGTGTGAAGGACCTGGTTGGTATAGTTGTTTTGTTCAACTATCCGGTCAAGGTCTCTATTGATAGGGGTGGAAAGAGGTCTATCATGCTTCCTTTTGAAGGGAGAAGCATTGAGGACTTCATTGGAATGAGGGATTTTTATCCCTTCAAGAGGAGGAGTAACGGATTCAATTATCTTGTTACTCTAGGTATACCATTTGTTAATGATAACGTTGAGGGATTCATTTTGATTTTCTATTCTTCCGGTGAATTCAAACCATCGGAAGAATTCTATATCACATCGGAGTCTTTTCATATCGGCTATCCATAACCGACCAAACTCCTTTTGCTGTTCCTTAGAATAGGTACTGGTGTACCATTTCCTTTTTAGAGCGTCCTTAGGAAGGTACCATCGAGCTTCGAGAGCTTTAAGGTCAGGAGTATATTCTTCATCAGATTTGATAACGAGTAGGCTAGGGTCAGTCCGAGACTGACTGGGAAAGCAAACAATTTTCACCTAAGAAAGCATAAAACAGTAATCAACTATGATACAACCTAGGATTAAACAACTTACAAGTTTATTAAAACTTCAACGAAAACATTACAAAATAGCTTACAAGAGATTGGGCAATAGAGAATTTTCTAGAGTGGGTAAAATTATCTGCTTTCTGCTGGGACTTTTCCCAGAGTGGAGGGTCTTATGTTGGCCCTGTAAAAA
>NW_025852760.1:1148-4569 GCF_002878395.1 Capsicum annuum | reverse complement strand
ACTTTCTTTTTTTTGGAAGACATGTTTTACCTACAGACAAAGAAAAACAAAAATTACATTACAGTTGATGTCTGCATAGATTTTAAAAAATACATTACAAACACCACGAATACCGACACACCAACAGCCACCACCACAAACACCACCAACCAATGCCAACAAATAAACAAACACCACAAATACCGACACCACCACAAACACCACCAACCAATGCCACCACCGGTGCCACCATGACGACCACAAACACCACCATCACCAACAACAACAACAACACCATCCAACTATACCACAACAGTCAACAAAATACTGCGATGGAAACTAGGGATTTCTCGAGTTTTTCCTACGATTTTACCATCAAAACTCAAAATTGTAAACTCATTCTCGAAGATAATACAACTAAAAGTTTTATTTTTCATTATTAACATAAAAGCCCTTATTTTTTAGAAAAATAAATAAATATAGAGCTCTTCTCAAACTCTGTTGCCTAGGAAGACAAAGAAAACGACTGATACAAGCAAGAATGATGTCGAAAATAACACCTATGTGGTTGGAAATAAAAAGAAAAATAATCTGTTGTGGAGGGTTGAGCAAATTTGTTGAGTAGTTGTTGTCTGTACTGTATTGTTGAGTGAAAATAAAAGAGAAAGAGCTAGACCTCTAGATTTGAAATGATGAAACATTTTGTATGGGTTGATTTGTATTTTAGAAAAGAATGACAAGTAGTTTTGAAAATGTTAATTTGGTTCGAAATGATCTTAATTATTTTTAAAATCATAAAATATATGCATAATTTTTAAAATCATATAAAAACAATTGAAGTTGTAGTTGATCGAGTACTCTAGGAGGTGACCTTGTGAAAACTCACCCCTAGTCCTAGATTAATCAATTTAGGAGTCTAACATATGAACTCAATTGAAATTATAAAAAACAAATGTTCAACATGTTGTGTCAGATTTCTCATCTGTTGTAAATTATCAATCAGATTAGGTAACAACAGATTACAAATCTGATGTAAATTATCAAACAGATTAAGTCATCTGTTCCAACAGATTACCCATCTGTTGTAAATTATCAAATGGATTGTCATATGTCGTAACAGATTACCCATATGTTGTAAATTATCAAATAGGCTCTGCCATCTGTTGTGGTTGACCCTATGAGAACTCACCCTAGTCCTAGATTAATCGATAGTTTACCCTATGAGAACTCACCCCTAGTCCTAGATTATTCAATCAAGGTATTAGTACCCTAGTCCTAGATTAATCAATTAAGGTATTAGTCTAACATATGAGGTAGTAAGAATCGGTTCGGCTCAGAGTGATCGATCGCCAACTCTGATCGGGAGAAACGCAGTACCGTTTCATCATGCAATTAACAAAAGACTCAATTGAAGTTGTAGTTGACCCTATGGTAACTCACATTCAATTAAGGTATAAGTCTAATATATGAACTCAATTGAATTATATATAAATAAATGCTCAACCTGTTGCAACAGATGTCTTTTCTGTTGGATCAAATCAAACAGATTATATAATCTATTGCAACATATTATACATCTGTTATAAACTATCAAATAGATTAAGTCATCTATTACAACAGATTATCCATCTGTTGTAAATTATCAAATGGATTGAGTCATATATTGTAATAGATTACCCATCTATTGTAAATTATCAAATAGGCACTGTCATCTATTGTAGTTGACATTATGAGAACTCACCCCTAGTCCTAGATTAATCAATTAAGGTATTAGTTGGACATATGAGGTAGTAAGAATCGGTTCGGCTCAGAGTGATTGATCGACGACTCTTGTCGGGGGGAACGCAGTCCCATCTCATCATGTATTTGCCAAAAGACTCAATTAAAGTTGTAGTTGACCCTGTGAGAACTCAGACCCTAGTCCCATATTATTCAATTAAGGTATTAGTTGAATATACGAGGTAGTAAGAATCGGTTCATCTCAGAGCGATCGATCGATGACTCTTGTCGTGAGGAATGCAGTACCGTCTCATCATGCAATTGCCAAAAAACTCAATTGAAGTTGTAGTTGACCCTTTTTGCTCATTCATCCATCCCTAATTCCACCTAGATCAATGTAGGTACTATTATTAATCTTAACATTAAGTTAATGAGAACACATTTCAACTCAGAGTGATCGATCGATGACTCGGGTCGGGATGAACGCAATACTAACACCATGCAAATGTAACGACTCAATTGGATTTGTGATTGACCCTGTGAGCTCATTCATTCATCGCTCATTCCACCTAGATCGATGTAGGTACTATTATTAATCCTAACATTAAGTTAATGAGGAGCTCATTCGTTCATCCCGAGTTCATCCTAAATCAATTGCAATGAAATCTGTTGCAACAAATAACTGAGTTGTTGAAGAATTTCAAACAAATAACAATATTTGTTGCAATAGATGACATGTCTTATTTAATTATCAAATAGACATTTGCATCTGTTATGACGGATGACTGAGGTATTGGAAATTTTCAAATAGATATTGATATCTATTGAAACAGATGACATTTCTGATTTAGTTATCAAATAACACTTTCATCTGTTGTCACAGATGACTGAGCTGTTGCGATTTCTCAAACAGATTTCTAAATCTTTTGCAACAGATGACATATCTGTTTGAAAATATTTTTGTTTTCTTTTAATTTTAAAGCAAGCTACTATCCGAGTAGATAAAGTAGTAGTACTACTAAAGGGGGTAAAAAATATTTCTTGGATGACTCAAAAATCTCATTGAGTTATCTTGTCCTGTCTTTTCAGTGTCACCCGTTTTCTTCCTCGTGCCCCTCAAATTATTAGTGAATATTAATTAATGAATATTGAAACCCCTAATACTACTTCCTTTTCATATTGACTTGGCACTCCCATCAAGAAAATATTAATTTGGGGTTTATTTTACTACCAAATTAGTCTTATTAATTATGCTTTGTAAATACAAATTTGAATAAATACTCTTTGTTTAATCATTTAATATTAAGGGTAGTACATCTAGAAATTAGAATTATCTCATCTCTCCCCTCCTCTCCTTCAGCCTTAAATCTCTCATCTTTTTTCTTTCTATCATCTTTAGGGTTATCATAGTCTTTCTTTCTCTCCTCTTTCTCATAAATTTTCGTTTGGATCTAAATCAATCGATATTCATATCTTATATTCCTCGACTGAAATTGTTGTTCTGACCCCCTTTTGACATTGTATGATATGATTCACTATTGCTCTTTCATTCTCGTCTTCTTCTTGCAACTTTATTTACATCTTTTTGTTTATTTAATTATCATTTTTCCATATCATATTTATTTAAAAAATTTGAAGGAACTCTTAATTGTTGAATAAACATACCGAGAATTTTTATTATAAGATGCGAAAAAAAGTCATCTGTTGGGAGAAGTTTAAAAGC
>NW_025852760.1:0-1048 GCF_002878395.1 Capsicum annuum | reverse complement strand
ATTCTCGTCTTCTTCTTGCAACTTTATTTACATCTTTTTGTTTATTTAATTATCATTTTTCCATATCATATTTATTTAAAAAATTTGAAGGAACTCTTAATTGTTGAATAAACATACCGAGAATTTTTATTATAAGATGCGAAAAAAAGTCATCTGTTGGGAGAAGTTTAAAAGTCTTGTTAGCAGTATCATTTTTTTTATGTATTTTGTTTGTTTCTTTGTTGTTGATGTTGTTATTTATGTTGTTGGTGGGGCTGACATTGTTGGAACTTGTGGTGTGGTGTTGTTGATGGGTTTGGCATTGTTGGAACTTGTGGTGTGGTGTGGTGTGGTTTAGACGGTGGGTGCTTCTTAACTTAAAAATAATGGAGTCCGAACAATCAACACAAGGAGTAAAGGAGAAAAAAAATAAAAAGTTTAAAGTGAATAAGAAGAGAAGAGTTGGTTACCAAAATTTAAAAAATATATGCTGAGTGGGAATTGAACTCAAGACCAAAAGAAATAAATAGCCTTAAGCACCCATAAACAACAACTAGGCTAACCAAACAACTCTTACTATGGGTGCTCACTGATTAGATTATATACTTTTTTTTATTTCCACATACATATATATAGTTCAATACGAGTTCAGTCTGTGCTCGCGCACCCGTAGGACTCCATGTGGGTCCGTCCCTTGTTGTTGATGGTGTTGGAACATAGGATGTATGCTTCTTTATAGTTGATGATGTTGTTGGAACAAATGTTGTTGTTTTCTTTGTTGTTGATATTTTTCATTTGTTGTTTGTAGTTTATGTTGTTGCAACAGACGGAGCAACTGATGGAACAAATCAAACCACCAGCAAGGCTACTATGTATTCCAACAGACTCCATATCTGTTGGATCATACTCTATATCTGAGGCAACAGACTCCACATCTGACGCAAACTATCCAGGATTTATGTGTTTTATGTGTTACTTAAATAAAACTGGTGACTTTATTAATATGTAAATTAAAAAAATGGATCTAAGTACAATATTTTATCTTTTTATTGTATTTCCGAAAGAAACA
>NW_025852759.1:751-2515 GCF_002878395.1 Capsicum annuum | reverse complement strand
CGTACCACACAGAACCTTGCACCTCCTTTGCAAGATGATGATACAACTTATGTGAGCCTGATAATTGTTGAGAAACTTTATGTATCTCCTCAAGAATTTGAACTTACCAAATCCAGAATTGTTAAAAACCAATATAATGAGATTGGAGAAATAGTTTGGAGAGTTACTTATAAAGCAATCAAGGGATTGGGACAATCACACAAACCATCTTTGTATGAAAAATTACAATGGATTGAAGCCCATGAAGGGGATATTAAAGATGCTGTGAGGAACACGATAAATTGTTGGTGCATGCATTATGCTGAGAATTATGAAAGGGAACTAGTACAGACTTTAACTGAGCAAGCTAGGAGAGAATTCATGTCGCTGCCTGCAGTAAGATCAATAATGCAGTCTTTGCAAAGAGTTCAGCTTCGAGAAAACGAATGGACAGACGAGTGTATGATATGCAAGGAGAGTTACTCACCTGGATCAGAACCATACAGCTTGCCTTGCAGCTACAGTTTCCATTATGGCTGGATCGAAACTTGGCTTCTTAAAAACCCAAATTGTCCCATGTGTCGTTACAATTTGCCACCAATGGAGTCCAAATAGAAGTGATCTCTTTCTAGTAATTAAAATGCATTTTAAGATAGGTTAATTCTATCAAAAATTTATCTTTTCTCTTATGGCCAAACAATTCTAGCTATTGAATTTATTAATAGAATCGTGGCACATTCCAACACTTTCTCTTTTCCAATGGAAAAACTAGTCATATTTAGCTTCATGATACTTGTATTCACAATGCAAGATTGAAAGGTCCAGCACTTCTTATGCCAGGGTAATTTTTGATCACACTATCAAAATTATTGCTTTAATTCAAACGCCACAAGCTTTATACTTATATATGTTTATATGTATATATATATATATATATAAAAAACTTTTTTACCCAATTATCTTAACAAAAACTTGGATGAAATTTGACAGACAAAATTAAAGAAGCAGAGCAGTCTGCAATTCAATTTAACAGATCGAGGACAAATACACATCTTAGTCTACAAGAAATTAATAATTAGAATAGTCTAATAAACAAGACTAATACATATAGAAACAGAAGATACAATAGTGTGATTTTCTAGAAAACCGATTTCTCAATCAATCGAAAATCCATTATTGCTCAATATAAAAACATCGTTAATCTTTGATTTTGTTACTTTGTTCTTCTTCTTCATCTTTTTAAATCAATTACCCATTAGTAAAATGGGGCAGAGGGGGGCTAGGCCTGACCTTGATACAACACACAACCATTAGTGATATCAATCATAAGTGATATCACCCCACCAGAAGGTATAAACAATTATATTGCCTTCTGGTACATACATAAATCTATGCTAGCGAACAAAGAAGTTGGATTTGTCATATTTACATCTAAGACTAGGCATCCTCCATTTATCTAATTGGATGAAGCCTCTAGCCTGTCAAGGAAGATGAGAAAGAGACTGAGTGATAAGAATCTGCGTAGAGGTGGAAGCCAATTTGGCTAACCAGTCAACAACTTGATTCCCCTCCCGAAAACAATGAGTTACTTGAATCCCAATTCTATTTTTGATACTTTTGATGTTGTCCAAAACTTTTTTCAGCTTCATATTAGTGACAAAATTGTTGTTCAGCTTGTTGGTTATGATTGTGGAGTCTAGTTCGAGAGTGAAATTAGTGTATCCTTGATATTCACAATGCCTCTGCCATATTACTGCTACTACAACTGAACGAAATAGAAAATGC
>NW_025852759.1:0-651 GCF_002878395.1 Capsicum annuum | reverse complement strand
AGAATCTGCATAGAGGTGGAAGCCAATTTGGCTAACCAGTCAACAACTTGATTCCCCTCCCGAAAACAATGAGTTACTTGAATCCCAATTCTATTTTTGATACTTTTGATGTTGTCCAAAACTTTTTTCAGCTTCATATTAGTGACAAAATTGTTGTTCAGCTTGTTGGTTATGATTGTGGAGTCTAGTTCGAGAGTGAAATTAGTGTATCCTTGATATTCACAATGCCTCTGCCATATTACTGCTACTACAACTGAACGAAATAGAAAATGCCATAACCATATCGCCTAGACTATTCCATACAATTCCACCAATACCAGCCTTACCACTTCCATGTAAGTAACTACTATTTGTATTGATTTTAATACAGTCGGCTTGAAGGAAGCTCCAAGTAACCTGATGTAACTTTTGAAATAGCCTGAGCTTCTTTATTGTGAGACACAGAGTTGGCCAGTGAGTGATGTCTTGCAAGTCTTTAAAATATTTCATCAATACAGATTTGATAAGACCAAAAGCTTGATAAATCATCTTACTGTAGCAGAAGTGTCTTTGGCCTCCAAATTTACAAGAACACCATTGTTTCCAAATTTCCCAACAAATGATGCTAGGAGTGATCTTCAATAAAATTTTATGGATATCATTCTCTGGTCT
>NW_025852758.1:2261-3191 GCF_002878395.1 Capsicum annuum | reverse complement strand
TCTAATGTTGGAATTCGTAATAACAACGCACTTGACTACCCCATATGGAATTCCTCTGAGAATGGTATATTCACTAATAATTCTGCCTGGCAGATTGTTTGGAAACAAAGACCCCAAAATGATTTCCTGAATAATCTTTGGCATAATAGAGTTTCTTTTAAAATCTCTTTTCTGGCATGGAGGATGATTAAAAAGAGATTACCTTTTAATGACGTCATCATTAAATTCACTATTAACTCACAAAGTGATTGCTTTTGTTCTAGGATTGTATAAAATGATACTATGCATCATGTTTTAGGCAAGGTGATGCAGCAAAGCACATAAGGAATAGCATGGGAAATCCCTTTGGAATTCAACATGTAAATCAACCAATTGTCGACATCTTTAACACTTGGTGGAGTGTAAGACCAGAGAATGATATCCATAAAATTTTATTGAAGATCACTCCTAGTATCATTTGTTGGGAAATTTGGAAACAATGGTGTTCTTGTAAATTTGGAGGCCAAAGACATTTCTACTACAGTAACATGATTTCTCAAGCTTTTGGTCTTATCAAATCTGTAATGATGAAATATTTTAAAGACTTGCAAGACATCAATCACTGGCCAACTCTGTGGCCTCTAAGGTTATATGGTTAAACGGTGGCCTCTAAGGTTATAAGGTTATAAGGTTAAACGGTGGCCATTAAGGTTATATGGTTGTTTACTAATATAAGGTTATAAGGTTAAACGGTGGTCGTTAAGGTTATAAGGTTGTTAACTAATATAAATTTGTTTACTTAACAGTGGTTATAAGGTTAAACGTTGGCCGTTAAGGTTATAAGGTTATAAAGTTATTAGGTTAAACGATGGCTGTTAAGGTTATAAGGTTGTTTACTAATATAAGGTTATAACCTTAACGGCCACCGTTTAACCTTATAACCTTATATTA
>NW_025852758.1:0-2161 GCF_002878395.1 Capsicum annuum | reverse complement strand
TTAAGGTTATATGGTTGTTTACTAATATAAGGTTATAAGGTTAAACGGTGGTCGTTAAGGTTATAAGGTTGTTAACTAATATAAATTTGTTTACTTAACAGTGGTTATAAGGTTAAACGTTGGCCGTTAAGGTTATAAGGTTATAAAGTTATTAGGTTAAACGATGGCTGTTAAGGTTATAAGGTTGTTTACTAATATAAGGTTATAAGGTTAAACGGTGGCCGTTAAGGTTATAAGGATGTTTACTAATATAAGGTCATAAGGTTAAACGGTGGTCATTAAGGTTATAAGGTTGTTTACTAATATAAGGTTCTTTACTTAACGCTAGTTATAAGGTTAAACGGTGGTCGTTAAGGTTATAAGGTTGTTCAATAATAAAAGGTTATAAGGTTGTTTAATAATATACGGTTATAAGGTTAAACGGTGGCCATTAAGGTTATAAGTTTGTTTACTAATATAAGGTTGTTTACTTAACGGTGGACGTTAAGTTTTACGTATAGATTAGGCTTTAAACGGTGACCGTATAGATTAGCAGGTTGGTCTCGTAAATAAAACTATAACCTTTGTGCAACAGGAAGAGAATACACATGGTCTCAACAAATCTTCAAATGTAAGATCTATCACTTTCAATTCCAGAAACAAAGTGGAAAACAAAATAGTGCTAACCCGGGGTCTTCTCCTAGTCTAAAAGCACGTTCAACTTCAGAGTCACCAGTGTGATTGCGAAACCAATCCTGAAAATAATGATAAATGTTATGTCTAAAGAATTAAAGAAATCCGAACAACAAAATTTCTAAGAAGACAAAAGAGTTTACCCTCAGGCAACCAACAAAAATCTGAATGACAGAAGCATCAGCTTGGTAAAAGCAAAGAAGTCGAGACACAAGTTTCTAATAGACTTAGGTTAGAAAAGGAAATTCCAAGCATTCACCTGCAAGATATATTGCATGTGGACTTTGAATGGAATTGGAAGTGCCAAGGTTTTGATCGCTTTTACTGCTGTTCTTAGTTTTGGATCTAGTGGCACCTGCAAATGAAAAAGTGTTAGTGCCTGTTGACCCCTTAGGGAAAAAAGCTGCTAAGGAACCTCTGGTGCGACTTGTACGAGATTGAATTTCACTTTCATCAATTGCTGAATCAGTTAACTCACTGGAATCATGAGAATTTGATTCCGACTCAGCACATGCTGGTTCTGAAGGGGAACATTCTGTTTCCGCTTCCGTTGATGGATCAGTGACTTCAGAATCTGTTACATGATCAAGAAAATGAAGTTACAGAACATTCAAGAGAACCAAATAATGCATTGTTGCCCGCCCCTTCCCATCATAGATCATCAGAAATGCAGCAGATACAACAATCTGCACCATGTTTGCACATTGACATTATAAATTTTCTCAATCCAATTTGCTTCTAGCCTCTTTATATATTTCCAGCTCTCTCGCCAAATGACTTGAGAGCCTTCTTATCAGTATCTACATCGTAGTTGTACCAAATTCTGAAAACCCCCATCATATGGATTTATAAAAAAGATAGTAGTGAAGGATCAACTATCGATATAAGGTACTACGACATGATATCTTATAACAGCTGCTACCTCCTCTACATTGTTTTTAAATTCTTTCGCGAGAATTAAATCATAAATGAACCATATAACTCATAGAGACAAGCATGAAGCTCTGATGCCCTCCGTCATAAAAGTTTCAAAATGAGAACCTTGTAAATAAAACATGAAATAGTAATAGCTGAATGAACAGTCAATTGACTAGGAGAAAATTACCTTCTGTAATTTCAGATTCATCAATTTCGTCTTCTTATTCTTTTTGAGCCACCGTGATGCTCTCCATGCTGTCCACTTTCTGTTGATGGCTTTGAGCATTTTTGGCAGTAATTTCTTGTTCCTTCCTCTCGATGTGGAACTTATTCAACTTTCCTCAAACTCCTCAATGCATGATTTGAATTCAGGTTTAGCAAACTTCTTCCCCAAATTGAAGACATTCAAACAGGCAAATAAAGCTTTAACACTGTGAAATGAATTCCCAATAACTTTCAAAAACTAGTCCAAGCCTAAAGCCTTGTGATGCCACAACAAATTTTACCTTGTTGATAATAGTTCAAAAATTCTCCATCACAACGTCTTGAGATAAGGCACGTTCATACGTTT
>NW_025852757.1:793-1821 GCF_002878395.1 Capsicum annuum | reverse complement strand
ACCCATTTTCTCTAAAACCAACTCCCTAGCGGGGTCGGATGCGGTGAAAAAGAGGTGTGTGACATTCTGGACCCTCCTGAAAAAACAGATTTTACTTTCTATTAAGGACCCTCCTGAAAAAAGGGATTTTACTTTATGTTCAGGACCCTCCTGCTTACTTTATGTTCAGGACCTTCCAGAAATTTTGGATTTTAATTTCTATTCAGGACCCTCCTGAAAAATGGGAGTTTACTTTCTGTTGAGGACACTCCTGGAAAATGGGATTTTAGTTTCTGTTCAGGACGCTCCTGAAAAATGGAACTTTACTTTTGTTCAGGACCCTTCTAAAAATGGGATTTTACTTTCTGTTCAGGACCTTCCTGAAAAATGAAATTCTACTTTATGCTCAGGGCCCTCCTAAAAAATGGGATTTTAATTTATGTTCAGGTCCCTCCTGAAAAATGGTATTTTACTTTTTGTTCAGGACTCTCCTGAAAAATGGGATTTTACTTTATGTTCTGGACCCTCCTAAAGAATGGGATTTTACTTTCTACTTATGACCCTCCCGAAAAATGGGATTTTACATTCTGTTCAGGAACCTCCCAAAAAATGGGATTTTACTTAATGTTCAGGAACCTCCTGAAAAATAGGATTTTCCTTTATGTTCAGGACCCTCCTGAAAAATGGGATTTTAGTTTCTGTTCAGAACCCTCCAGGAAAACGGGATTTTAGTTTTTGTTTAGGAATCTCCTGAAAAATGGGATTTTACTTTCTGTTCAGGACCCTCCTAAAAAATGGGATTTTAGTTTCTGTTCAGGACCCTCCTGGAAAATGAGATTTTAGTTTATGTTCAGGACCCTCCTGAAAAATGGGATTTTACTTTATGTTCAGGACCCTCCTGAAAAATGGGATTTTAGTTTCTGATCAGGACCCTCCTGCAAAATACGATTTTAGTTTCTGTTCAGGACCCTCCTAAAATATGGGATTTTACTCTATGTTCAAGACCCTCCTGAAAAATGGGATTTTACTTTATGTTCGGGACCCTCCTG
>NW_025852757.1:0-693 GCF_002878395.1 Capsicum annuum | reverse complement strand
ACCCATTTTCTCTAAAACCAACTCCCTAGCGGGGTCGGATGCGGTGAAAAAGAGGTGTGTGACATTCTGGACCCTCCTGAAAAAACAGATTTTACTTTCTATTAAGGACCCTCCTGAAAAAAGGGATTTTACTTTATGTTCAGGACCCTCCTGCTTACTTTATGTTCAGGACCTTCCAGAAATTTTGGATTTTAATTTCTATTCAGGACCCTCCTGAAAAATGGGAGTTTACTTTCTGTTGAGGACACTCCTGGAAAATGGGATTTTAGTTTCTGTTCAGGACGCTCCTGAAAAATGGAACTTTACTTTTGTTCAGGACCCTTCTAAAAATGGGATTTTACTTTCTGTTCAGGACCTTCCTGAAAAATGAAATTCTACTTTATGCTCAGGGCCCTCCTAAAAAATGGGATTTTAATTTATGTTCAGGTCCCTCCTGAAAAATGGTATTTTACTTTTTGTTCAGGACTCTCCTGAAAAATGGGATTTTACTTTATGTTCTGGACCCTCCTAAAGAATGGGATTTTACTTTCTACTTATGACCCTCCCGAAAAATGGGATTTTACATTCTGTTCAGGAACCTCCCAAAAAATGGGATTTTACTTAATGTTCAGGAACCTCCTGAAAAATAGGATTTTCCTTTATGTTCAGGACCCTCCTGAAAAATGGGATTTTAGTTTCTGTTCAGAACCCTCC
>NW_025852756.1:1704-3018 GCF_002878395.1 Capsicum annuum | reverse complement strand
CATCCAGGATCAACCAAAATGTATCAAGATTTGAAAGATATGTATTGGTGGAATGACATGAAGAAGAGCATTGCAGAATTTATAGCTGAATGTCCAAATTGTCAAAGAGTTAAAGTTGAGCACCAAAAACCCAGAGGTTATATGTAATGCATTGATCTTCCAAGCCGGAAGTGGGACATGATCAACATGGATTTTGTTATTGGTTTACCTTGTACATCCCGAAAGTTTGATTCTATATGGGTGATTGTTGATAGGCTTACCAAATCTGCACATTTCCTACCCGTTAGGACCAGTTACACAGTTGAAGAGTATGCGAAGCTGTACATTAAAGAGATAGTCCGATTACATGGAGTGCCAATCTCTATTATATCAGATCGGGGAACCCAATTTACGGCAAACTTTTGGAAGTCTTTTCAGAGGTGTTTAGGAATACAAGTGAAGTTGCGTGCAGCTTTTCACCCTCATATAGACTGACAAGCAGAACGTACTATCCAAACACTTGAAGATATGCTACGAGCTTGTGTAATAGATTTTAAGGGCAACTGGGATGATCATTTACCTCTTATTGAGTTTATCTACAGTAATAGCTATCATTCAACTATCAAAATGGCACCATATGAAGATTTACATGGAAAGAAGTGTAGATCACCAATAGGATGGTTCGAAGTGGGTGAAACTCTTTTGTTCGGACCGAATTTTGTTTATCAAGCCTTAGAGAAGGTTAAAGTAATTCAGCAACGACTGAACACTGCCCAAAGTTGACACAAGTCATATGCGGATAGTAGAAGAAGAGGGATAGAGTTTTCTATAGGTGATTGGGTATTTTTGAAGTTATCACCAATGAAAGGGGTAATGAGATTTGGCAAGAAAGAGAAGTTAAGCCCACGTTATATAGGCCCGTATAACATCACTAGAAGGTTTGGACAAGTTGCATATGAATTAGAGCTACCCCAAGAGCTCTCATCAGTACATCCGGTATTTTATGTGTCAATGGTTCAAAAGTGCATTGGAGATCCATCACATATCACTTCTACTGAGGATGTGCAAGTTGCGGAAGATCTTACCAATGAGGAAGTGCCTATTACTATTCTAGATTGCCAAGTTAAGAAGATGAGAAATAAAAAGATAGCATCTGTGAAACTACGTTGGAGAAATCGTCAAAGGGAAGAGATTACATGGGAAGCTGAGGAAGCAATGAAATCTAAGTACCCTCATTTGTTCAAAGATGAAGAGGAAGTTCAAGAAACGGAGTTAGAACATTAACAAGTAAGTTTTTTCTTTATATATGCATAGTATTTATGTGATGATGTGAAT
>NW_025852756.1:0-1604 GCF_002878395.1 Capsicum annuum | reverse complement strand
CAAGTTGCGGAAGATCTTACCTATGAGGAAGTGCCTATTGCTATTCCTGATTGCCAAGTTAAGAAGATGAGAAATAAAAAGATAGCATCTGTGAAACTACGTTGGAGAAATCGTCAAAGGGAAGAGATTACATGGGAAGCTGAGGAAGCAATGAAATCTAAGTACCCTCATTTGTTCAAAGATGAAGAGGAAGTTCAAGAAACGGAGTTAGAACATTAACAAGTAAGTTTTTTCTTTATATATGCATAGTATTTATGTGATGATGTGAATATTAATGATGGTCTTGAACTTGTTCCGATTGAATAACTACGCTAACATTTGAGGACGAATGTCCTAAAGGGGGGAAGGATGTAATACCCCATATTCAAGTATGTGTATTGGTCTTATTTATATAGAATTAATTTTTTTACTATTTATACCAAAATTTGCCCGTCGATGGTTCCATGCGAAGGATATTGAATAAGCTTTTCAAAAATATAAATATTTCTAAAAACAAATCAGTTTCGGATATAATCGAGCACATTTGAAACTATAAAACGGTGGCCGGGATATTTGGGAATAGTAAATGTGCAGGAAGATTTCCTGCACACAAACTACTGAGGCTAGCTGAATTTTTGGGTCAACTTCGGATGATCATAACTCCCTTAATATAATTATCTGGGAGATCTGCAACCTATGGAAAGAAATATCTTTGAGTGTTCTTTTCAATGCAATTGGTTTCATCTATATCCAATTCCCGAGTAAGGAGTTATACTCATTTTACTCCAACCTATCAAAACAGATTTTTAGGGTCAACTTCAAACGACCATAACTCCTTGTACAGGAAGAACTGGGTGGCCTACTTTATATGAAATGAAATTTGTTTGAATTATGCTTCTAAAGATACCAATTTCACCCAAATCCAATATCGGAGAAAAGAGTTATGTTCGATCTACTTTAGCTTATCAAAACAGTCCACCAAAGGAAAGATTTGACATTATTTAAATTTTAAAGGCATTTTGGTCATTTTCTATTATATTATGGATGGGAATATGTGTATATATACATTTATATGAGTTCAAAAACTCATTTTCATCATCAATCATTGAGAAAGAACAAACCCTAGCCAAATTTGACCTTTAAATTACTTTTGATTCAACCGTAGAAATTCCAAAGTAATCTGATAACTATGTTTGTCATCTCGAGAGCTTCGAACGGCACCTATTATTTGTGCAAACAGGATTGCATAATCAAGAGGTTAATTCTAAGGTGTGAATATTATTTGCCTTTGTTCTTTTCCATATGTATATGTGTGATACAGGATTATATGTACTGGTTGTTATTGAAAGGTGATGGAAATAGGGTTATGGACTATTTTGCATGGTTTGGTTGTATTGAATTGTGGAAGGTGGATATGGTAATTGAGTTATTGAAGGTGGATGGTGATATACTATTTAATTGATGATTATTTATGTCTATGGCTCAATTTGGTTTAATAGATTGGTTGGAAGGATAAATGAATCCAAACTTGATATTGGAGGATGTTGTATGAATATGCATGTCATGTGAATGTAATTGGAGTATAAGAGGGTTAAAGTGACACCATAAAGGGTGTCACTTTAACC
>NW_025852755.1:0-6798 GCF_002878395.1 Capsicum annuum | reverse complement strand
AATAACATGTGATCCATAATGGTTTTGTATGATGTCCTACGTTATCAATGAACTTGTTTCCACCCTACAAGATGTTAAGACATTCCAATACTTACTTGTTTTCCAAATCTTACATGTTTATTGCACTAATAAATGTCAGAAGGTATTCGGTTAATCAAACAAGATCCATGTGCTATTAATGACTCCAAAACATTTCATTGATATACCAATAAGTTCCTACTTCATTGTTGTGGCATTGATAACTTCAAAACACTTCATTGATGTGCCAATGAGTTCTTACTTCATTGTTATTGCATTGATGGTCTGTTTATATATCTCTTATTGATGTATCATTGCATCAAAGTATCAAAAATACGGTGGCAACCAAAATTACAACCTCAAAGATTAATTGAACTAAGTGATGAAAGTTCTCTCTTATCAGATGGTATCTCAGGGGCATAAGCCTATCATGGGTCGATCCCTATTTATGAGTTTATGGGTGGTATCCCAGGGGCATAGGCCTATCATGGGTCGATCCCAGTTGATATGTACTGGAGGCATCCTAATGGTCACAGTACAGTACAGTAATGATTACAAAGATGATAAGAACGAAGGTAAAGTGATTGAATAAATACAATGTACAGGTTGTTACATGTTCTAGTAAGTGTGGTCCACTCCTATTACGATTTATTCACTTGTTTCTAATTTCTATTGAGATCCTATATAATATGTGATTATCTACAGCTTTACATACTCAGTACATATTTTGTACTGACGTCCCCCATGGGGGACCTACATTTCATGCTGCAGGCACAGGTACCTTAGCTCATACACCGCACAAGTAGGAGCCAGGATATCTAGCTGCTTTTGGTGAGCTCCAGTTTGGTTCGGGGCTTTTCGTGTCATATCCAGTCACTTTTGGTATTGTATAGAAGTTAGTTATATGGCGGGGTGTGTCCCTACCTTAGTTAAACTATGTGTATTGTCTAGAGGCTTTGTAGACCTAATGTATAGTCAAGGGGGTGTTTTGTTAATAGACGTGATGACTCCAATGGCCAAGTATTGTGTATACATATATATGTGTGCTTGAGCTTATACATGTGATTATTTCCTTTTATATGCGACATGATGCAGTCGGAATTTCGGGTTGTCATAGTGTTATGCATACGAAGTATAAGGTTATGAGCTGGTTCTCCCGGGCCTCAGTTATGGGTGCCAGTCCGCCCCAATAGGATTTGAGGCATGACAATAGTGGTATCAGAGAAGTTCGTTCTAGTAAGTCTACAAAACCGTGTCTACGTAGAGTCTTGTTTATCGGTTTGTCATGCACTGCATCTATAAATATGAGGCTATGGACATTTAGGAATTGTTTCTTTTTCTTTATGTCTTAGATCGTGTGATAGAGCCTATATTGTATATGAAGTCATAGTTGACCACTGAATCCATTTGTTTCTCTTATTATAGTAATGATGCCGGTTACCAGAAGTAAGAATATCGGTAAACAAGTAGATATGGCTGTCGGAGAGGGGACTAGTAAGTCACCCATTATACCAGCAAATCAAAGTAAGGCTGTTGCTGAGCATGCATTAGAAACTTCTTCCACTCCAGAAGAAATAAGAGGGAGGAGAACTATATCCCCAGAGCCACCTATTAATGCTGCTGATCAAGATCTTAGAAATATAGTGCAACTTTTGATTTGTATAGTTGCTGGGCAAGCTCAAGGGCAAGCCATTCCTACCACGGGTCCTAAAGGTACAGATAGGGTGGCTAGCGTTCGAACATAGGATTTTCTTAAGATGGATCCTCCCACTTTTATTGGATCAGATCTTAATGAGGACCCACAGGACTTTGTTGATCAAATTCAAAGGGCCTTAGATATTATGCATGTAATGGGTAGAGAGACAGTGGAGTTAGCGGCGTATAGATTCAAAGGGGAGGCTATATATTGGTATGAGGACTGGAAACGATCTAGGGGTATTGATGCACCCCCAGCTACTTCGAAAGAGTTCAAAGAGGAATTTTTTGATCATTATCTTTCATTAGAGATTCGTCAGGTCCGTGCAAATTAGTTTTTAAATCTTCGTTAGGGAAATATGAGCGTGAGAGAGTACAGTCTCTAATTTAATTCCTTGTCGAGATATGCTCCTAATGTTGTAGCTACTATGGATGATAGAGTTCATCAATATATGGATAGGTTGGATCCATTTTTGGTTAGAGATTCTACTACTGCCTCTTTGAACAAAGATATGGACATAGCGAGGATCCAAGCTTTTGCACAGAAAATGAAAAATCAGAGGCAGAGGAAAAGAACACAGGAATTAGAAAGAGGATATTACAAGAGGGCCAAATCTACAGGGCAGTTCATGGCATCTCAATGAGGGTTCACACCATAGTTTTCTGCTAGACCACCTAGGCCATTATCTTCTTATTCTACAGCTAGTGCCCCACCACAGTTCCAAGGGTCCAGAGGAAATCAATTTGGGCACAAAAGTGAGAGTCAGAGTTCACGGATAGTGGGGTACCAAGGACAAGGGAATATGAGCCAATCGAGACCTCCTCGAGAGCCATGCAATAAATGTGGAAGGTATCATTTGGGTGCATGTTGGCTGGGGACCAATGTTTGCTTTTGGTGTGGTATATCGGGGCATATGATGAGAGAATGCCCACAAAGGGGCATAGGGGGTATAGCACGATCTACGGGGTCATTTATTGCATCATCATCATTGATGCCTTATTTAGGAAGGGGTGCACAACCAATGGGTCATGTTAGAGGTGATAGAGGAGCCACGAGTTCTAGCGGGGCTCAAAATTGTACGTATGCTCTAGCGGATCAACAGAATTTAGAGGCTTCCCCAGATGTGGTTACGAGTACGTTGTCTATCTTTTTATTTGATCTATATGCCTTAATTGATCCCGGTTCTACATTATCTTATGTTACTCCATTGGTTGCTAGAAAGTTAGAAAGAATACCCAACTATTAATTAAGCCATTTGAAGTGTCCACACTGGTTGGGGAATCTATTATAGCTAGAAGTATTTACCGAAACTGCATAGTAACTATTTGTGGTCGTGATACGATAGATGATATCATGGAGTTAGAAATGGTAGATTTTGATGTTATAATGGATATGGATTGGTTGGCGTCTTGTTATACCATAATTGATTGCTACACAGAAAAGGTATATTTCCATTTTCCAAATGAATCAGTCGTTGAATGGAAAGGTGAAATTGGCACGCCAAGAGGTAGATTTATTTCTTATTTTAATTCAAGAAGAATGATTTCCAAGGGATACATATATCATTTAGTTAGAGTAAGGGATACAGAAGCGGAGCCACCAACTCTTCACGCTGTTCCGGTGGTAAATGAATTTTCTGATGTATTTCTTGAAGATCTTCCTGGTTTTCCTCCTAAACGAGAAGTAGAGTTTGGTATTGATGTAATACCAGGAACCTAACCAATCTCCATTCCTCCGTATAGAATGGCCCCAAAAAAATTACGAGAATTGAAAGAGCAATTGAAAGATTTGCTAGAGAAGGGATTCATAAGGCCTAGTATGTCCCCCTGGGGAGCACCAGTGTTATTTGTGCACAAAAAGAATAGCTCACTAAGGATGTGTATTGATTATTGGCAATTGAATAAGGTGACTATTAAGAATAAATATCCTCTCCCAAGAATTGATGATTTATTTGATCAGTTACAGGGCGCCAAGTGCTTTTCTAAGATTCATTTGAGGTCAGGTTACCACCAAGTAAGGTTCAAAGAGAAAGATATACCCAAGACAGCTTTCCGAACACGGTATGGTCATTATAAGTTTCTAGTTATGTCATTTGGGCTAGAAAATGCACCCGCAACTTTTATGGATTTGATGAATAGGGTGTTTAAGCCATTCCTGGATGTATTTGTGATAGTTTTTATAGATGATATTCTAGTTTATTCTAGATCAGAAGAGGACCATGCCAATCACTTATGACAGGCATTACAGACTCTTCGTGATTGTAAGCTTTATGCAAAGTTCTCTAAATGTGAGTTTTGGTTAAAGTCGGTGGCATTTTTGGGTCATATTGTATCTAGTGAAGGGATAAAGGTTGATGCTCAAAAGATAGAAGCTGTGAAGAACTGGCCAACGCCCACAACGCCTACAGAGATTTGTAGTTTTCTCGGGTTGACCAGTTATTATAGAAGGTTTGTTGAAGGCTTTTCTTCTATTTCATCACCCTTAACCAAGCTAACCCATAAAGCATCCAAATTCTAATGGAATGATGCCTGTGAGAAGAGTTTTCAAGATTTAAAGAACAAGTTGATTTCTACACCGTGTTGGTACTTCCAGAAGACACTGAAGGGTATACAGTGTATTGTGATACTTCCAAAATTGGTTTAGGATGTGTATTGATGCAGCATGGTTAGGTAATAGCATATGCTTCTAGACAATTGCGGCCACATGAGAAAAATTATCCTACACACGATCTTGAGCTGGCAGCAGTTATTTTTGCTTTAAAGATATAGCTCTACTACTTATATGGGGTTCATGTTGATATATATACTGACCATAAGAGCTTGTAATATATTTTTAATCAGAAAGATCTAAATTTAAGGTAGCGGAGATGGCTTGAACTATTAAAGGACTACGATGTTGAAATCTTGTACCATCCAGGAAAAGCAAATGTAGTAGCTGATGCGTTAAGTCGTAAGGCTATGATGCTGCCTATAGAAAGGCAAGGGATGATTAAAGATCTTCACCAGTTAGCTAATTTGGTAGTTCGGCTTTTTGAAACTCCGGATAAAGAGCTTATCGTACATAATGCTGCGAAATCTTCATTAGTAGCTGAAGTAAAAGAGAAGCAATATGTAGATCTTATTTTATTATAGCTTAAGGAGAACGTTCAGAGTGGTGCGACCAAGGCATTTGAGCTTACGCGAGAAGGAGTACTTCAGTGCCAAAACCGATTGTGTGTGCCATATGTAGATGGGCTAAGAAAAAAGATTATGACAGAGGCACATTGTTCAAGGTATTCCATTCATCTAGGATCAACCAAAATGTATCAAGATTTGAAATATATGTATTGGTGGAATGACATGAAGAAGAGCATTGCAGAATTTGTTGCTGAATGTCTAAATTGTCAAAGAGTTAAAGTTGAGCACTGAAAACCCAGAGGTTATATGCAATGCATTGATCTTCCAAGCTAGAAGTGGGACATGATCAACATGGATTTCATTATTGGTTTGCCTCGTACATCCCAGAAGTTCAATTCTATATGGGTGATTGTTGATAGGCTTACCAAATCCGTACATTTCCTACCAGTTAGGACCACTTACACAGTTCAAGAGTATGCGAAGCTATACATTAAAGAGATAGTCCGATTACATGGAGTGCCAATTTTTATTATATCAGATTGGGGAACCCAATTTACCGCAAACTTTTGGAAGTTTTTTTAGAGGTGTTTGGGAACACAAGTGAAGTTGAGTACAAATTTTCACCCTCAAACAGATGGACAAGCAGAACGTACCATCCAAACACTTGAAGATATGCTACGAGCTTGTGTAATAGATTTTAAGAGCAACTGGGATGATCATTTACCTCTTATTGAGTTTGCCTACAATAATAGCTATCATTCAAGTATCAAAATGGCACCATATGAAGCTTTATATGGAAGGAAGTGTAGATTACCAATAGGATGGTTTGAAGTGGGTGAAACTCTTTTGTTCGAACCGAATCTTGTTTATCAAGACATAGAGAAGGTTAAAGTAATTCAGTAACGACTGAAAACAGCCCAAAGTCGACATAAGTCATATGCGGATAGTAGAAGGAGAGGGATAGAGTTTTCTATAGGTGATTGAGTATTTTTGAAAGTATCACCAATGAAAGGGGTAAAGAGATTTGGCAAGAAAGGGAAGTTGAGTCCATGTTATATAGGCCCGTACAAGATCACTCGAAGGTTTGGACAAGTTGCATACGAATTAGAGCTACCCCAAGAGCTCTCATCAGTACATCCGATATTTCATGTGTTAATGCTTCGAAAGTGCATCAGAGATCCATCACATATTACTTCTACTGAGGATGTGCAAGTTGTGGAAGATCTTACCTATGAGGAAGTGCCTATTGCTATTCTAGATCGCTAAGTTAAGAAGATGAGAAATAAAGAGATAGCATATGTGAAAGTACGTTGGAGAAATCATCAAAGGGAAGAGATTACATGGGAAGTTGTGGAAGCAATGAAATCTAAGTACCCTCATTTGTTCAAAGATGAAGAGGAAGTTCAAGAAAAGGAGTTAGAATATTAACAAGTAAGTTTTTTTAATATATGCATAGTATTTATGTGATGATGTGAATATTAATGATGGACTTGAACTTGTTTCGGTTGAATAACTACGCTAACATTCGAGGACAAATATCCTAAATAAGGGAAGGATGTAACACCCCGTATTTAATTACGTGTATTGGCGTATTCAAGTACGTGTATTGGTCTTACTTATATGGAATTAATTTTTTTATTTTATTTATACCAGAATTTGCCCGTCATGGTTCCATGCGATGGTTATTGAATAAGCTTTCCAATGATATAAATATTTCCAAAAATGGATAGGTTTTGGATATAATCGAGCACGTTCGAAACTATAAAATGGTGGCCGGGATATTTGGGAATAGTAAATGTGCAGGAAAATTTCCTGCACACAAATTACTGAGGCCAGTTGAATTTTTAGGTCAAATTCAAACAATCATAACTCCCTTAATATAATGAAATAGGAGAGCTGCGACCTATTAAAAGAAATATATTTGAGTCTTCTTTCCAATGCAATTGGTTTCATCCAAATCCAACGTAT
>NW_025852754.1:1845-2951 GCF_002878395.1 Capsicum annuum | reverse complement strand
CCTCCTGAAAAATAGGATTTTACCTTATGTTCTGGACCCTCCTGAAAGATGGGATTTTACGTTATGTTCGGGACTCTCCTGAAAAATGGGATTTTACTTTATGTTCAGGACCCTCCTGAAAAATGGGATTTTACTTTATCTTCAGGACCCTCCAGAAAAATGGAATTTTACTTTATGTTCAGGACCCTCCTGAAAAATGGGATTTTACTTTATGTTCAGGACCCTCCTGAAAAATGGGATATTACTTTCTGTTAAGGACCCTTCTCAAAAAATGGGATTTTACTTTTTGTTATGGACCCTCTTGAAAAATGGGATATTACTTTATGTTCAGGACCCTCCTGAAAAATGGGATTTAACTTTTGTTTAGGACCCTCCTGAAAAATGGGATTTTACTTTTTGTTCAGGACCCTCCTGGAAAATAGAATTTTAGTTTCTCTTCAGGTACCTCCTGAAAAATGGGATTTTACTTTTGTTAAGGACCCTCCTGAAAGATGGGATTTTACTTTCTGTTCAGGACCTTCCTAAAAAATGGGATTCTACTTTATGTTCAGGAACCTTTTAAAAGATAAGATTTTACTTTTTGTTCAGGACCCTCTTGAAAAATGGGATTTGACTTTATGTTCAGGACCCTCCTAAAAAATGGGACGTTACTTTCTGTTAAGGACCCTCCTGAAAAATTGGATTTTACTTTTTGTTCAGGACCCTCTTAGAAAATGGGATTTTACATTATTTTCAGGACTCTCCTGAAAAATGAAATTTTACTTTTGTTTAAGACCCCCCTGAAAAATGGAATTTTACTTTCTATTCAGGACCCTCCTGAAAAATGGGATTTTGATTTCTATTCAGGACCCTCCTGAAAAATGGGATTTTACTTTATGTTCAGGATCCACCTGAAAAATGGGATTTAGCTTTTGTTTAGGACCCTCCTAAAAAATGGGATTTTACTTTATGTTCAGGACCCTTCTGAAAAATAGGATTTTACTTTTTGTTCAGGACCCTCCTGAAAAATGAGATTTTAGGATTCTACTTAATGTTCAGGACCCTCCTGAAAAATGAAATTTTACTTTATGTTCAGGACCCTCCTAAAATATAGGATATTACTTTCT
>NW_025852754.1:688-1745 GCF_002878395.1 Capsicum annuum | reverse complement strand
CTCCTGAAAAATGGGATTTTACTTTATGTTCAGGACCCTTCTGAAAAATAGGATTTTACTTTTTGTTCAGGACCCTCCTGAAAAATGAGATTTTAGGATTCTACTTAATGTTCAGGACCCTCCTGAAAAATGAAATTTTACTTTATGTTCAGGACCCTCCTAAAATATAGGATATTACTTTCTGATCAGGACCCTCCTGAAAAATGGTATTTTACTTTATGTTCAGGACCCTCCTAAAAAATGGGATTTTACCTTATGTTCTGGACCCTCCTAAAAAATGGGATTTGACTTTCTGTTCTCGACCCTCCTAAAAAATGGGATTTCACTTTATGTTCAAGACCCTCTTAAAAAATAAGATATTAGGATTCTACTTTATGTTCAGGACCTTACCAAAAAATGGGATTTTACTTTATGTTCAGGACCCTCCTGAAAAATGGGATTTTACCTTCGGTTCAGGACACTCCTGAAAAATGGGATTTAACGTTATGTTCAGGACTCTCCTGAAAAATGGGATTTTACTTGATGTTCAGGACCCTTCTGAAAAATGAGATTTTACTTTCTGTTCTGGACCCTCCTGAAAAATATGATTTTACTATCTGTTCAGGACCCTCCTGAAATATGAGATTTTTCTTTATGTTCAAGACCCTCCTTAAAAATTAGTTTTTACTTTATGTTCAGAACCATCCTGAAAAATAGGACTTTACTTTTTGTTCAGGACCCTCCTGAAAAAGGGGATTTTACTTTTTATTCAGAACCCTCTTGGAAAATGGGATTTTACTTTATGTTCAGGACCCTTCTAAAAAATGGGATTTTACTTTATGTTCAGGACCCTTCTGAAAAATGGGATTTTATTTTATATTCAGGACCCTCCTGAAAAATGGGATTTTACTTTTGTTTAGGACCCTCCTGAAATATGGGATTTTACTTTATGTTCAGGACCCTCCTGAAAATGGGATTTTACTTTCTGTTCACGACCCTCCTGAAAAATTGTATTTTAGGATTCTACTTTTTGTTCAGGACCCTCTTGAAAAATGGGATTCTACTTTATGTTCAGGAC
>NW_025852754.1:0-588 GCF_002878395.1 Capsicum annuum | reverse complement strand
CCCATTTTTCAGGAGGGTCCTGAAAAATGGGATTTTACTTTCTGTTCAAGACCCTCCTGAAAAATGTGATTTTACTTTTTGTTCAGGACCCTCTTAGAAAATGGGATTTTACTTTAAGTTCAGGACCCTCCTGAAAAATGAGATTTTACTTTTGTTTAAGACCCTCTTGAAAAATGGAATTTTTCTTTATGTTCTGGACCCTCCTAAAAAATGGGATTTTAATTTCTATTCAGGATCCTCCTGAAAAATGGGATTTTACTTTATGTTCAGGACCCTCCTGAAAAATGGGATTTATCTTTTGTTCAGGACCCTCCTAAAAATAGGATTTTACTTTATGTTGAGGACCCTCCTGAAAAATGGGATTTCATTTCATATTCAGGACCTTCCTGAAAAATGGGATTTTACTTTCTGTTCAGGACCATCCTGAAAAATGAGATTTCACTTTTTATTCAGGACGCTCCTGAAAAATTGGAAAGTCCTGAAAGATGGGATTTTACTTTCTCTTTAGGAACCGCCTAAAAAATGGGATTTTAATTTAAGTTCAGGACCCTCCTGAAAAATGGAATTTTACTTTATATTCAGGACCCT
>NW_025852753.1:16103-67826 GCF_002878395.1 Capsicum annuum | reverse complement strand
AGTGTTTTGATGATTTTACTAGATGGAGTTAGTTGGGGAATTGTCCCTTCAACTCTACAGTTCAGACAGTATAGCGGCTTTTCAGACAGATGTATTGATATTTAGTTTTCAGTACTGTATATTTAGATATTTGAACCTTATGGCCAGATTTAGCCAGTTTCTGCATTTATCGTATTATATTATGCAGTGAACAGATACGGATTTCAGGGAAGGGTTAGCTTGTGATCCCTTGGGGTTATGAGCACCGTGTGGCATTCCGGTTCATGGGAATTGGGGCATTACAAACTTGGTATCAAATCCTAAGGTTCAACAGTTTCCTAGGGAGTCTGAAAAGCCGCATTTAGTAGAGTCTTGTACAAGAGTGTGTTGCGCGCCATATTCATGTACGGGAGGCTATGGGATGTTTAGAAGTGTTTTCGTTCTTTCATAATCCATATCATGCTATAGCAAGATTTTCCAAGAGAGTTATATATACTCTTGTAATGATCTACTTATATGAGATTTACCTTACACTTAAGGTAACAGAAGTAGTGAAGCCAAAGTCTTTCATATAGAACTTTCTCTGACGGTCCCCGCAGATAGTTTTGGGACAGTGTTCTCTAAAGTGAGCAGAGTATGCCTTATGGGGTTAGCTATTTATATGGTGAATGAATAGGCTTGAAATTATATATGTAAGAATCTAAGTGTGGAAGTTGGGAATTATATGTGTTCATTGATAGAGATATAGCTGTAATTCTCATGGTGTGGAGAACTATAAGTTTAAGAGATGTCATGTTTGAAGGCTAGAATGAGAATAGTATGTTTATTAAAGATCTGTAGATATTCATGTAATGTTTTCGAAGGTAAGCTTGAATCTTTGAAGATGTAAGTTTGTGGACTCCAAACTAAGTATTAAGATGTGAATGTGGTATTAGTAGCCTATGAAGAAATCAAAGCAGATAATGTGTTTAGTGAGACAAGTAGGTGTTGAAAAGAGTGTATGTATATGATGATGATTGTAGAGACTAAGGAAAGATAAGAGTTGAATTCCAAAATGTAGCATTGGTATTGAATTTATATTTTCAGGTGTAGTCTTTCTGGATGAATTAAGTTATCATTTTGTGCATCGTTGTGCCTCAGACTCTAGAGTACATTGGTTGTAGTTCATTTTGGGGTTTAGCCAAGTGTTCAAAAGTGTCTGACGATGACTTAAAGCTGAGAGAAGGATAACAGAGAAAGTGACAAGTCAAACCCTCAGAATCTGGTAGTGGTGCCAGTAGGTATGGAAAAGCAGTAAAGGAAGACAGTTCCCGACCCATTCTTATTTCAGTGAAATATGTCAAGAGGGACCTTGGGTCCCAAGGGGGAGATACCCCATAATGTTATAATAATTGCATGTCCATGCTCTTTCTATGATGTTAACCTCATCGTTCGTTGCATTTCTAGTTATGCTTTTGAGAATTTGGTATATTAGGTATATTCGTATTTAATATGCACGTTCAATAGAAAGGAACTCGAATTATGGGCATGTTTGAATATGTATCAAAGATATTGGTTGGGTTATGATTCTGTGAATCTGAGATGCATGTGTGTTGTTAAAATTTACCCATGAGTGGGTTGTTGAATGTTTTATGTGATAGATGTGCATGACTAGTGAAAGTACGCAAAGTATTGGTTGCTTCAGTCGTGTGGTTATGTTTTGAGATGTGTTGCTGTCTTGAATAAACCCAGTCGATTAGTGTTCTTGATCTGGCCTTCACATTCAAGGATGAATGTTTCTAAGGAGGAGATGATGTAATACCCCGAAAAAAATTTTCATTGAAATTTTGTGCGTAAATGTGTCGGGATCCTATCTTCGAGAATGATTTATAATTTTTCTGTGTGTTATTTCTTGGATTTCGACCCACCATTTTGTAGAGCATCAAATAATATTTCCAACGATATGTGGATCACCCAAAATGGACACTCGAGCGATGAGTTACGACCATTCGGATCAAACTACGACCATTCCGATCGAACTGTGAACAGTAAAATGTGCAGGAAAAAACAATACTACAGCCAGGCCATTTTTTGGTCAACTTCAAACGATCATAAATCCTTGCACATAATGAACTATGTGAGCTGCTATATATCAATGGAAAGACTTGAGAGTCGTCTTTCCAATGAAATTATTTTCATCCAATTTGGACATCAGAGTAAAACGTTATGGCCAATTTACTTCAGCCTATCGGATAGATCATTGAAGGGCAGATTTGACATTAATTGATTTTTAAAGGTATTTTGGTCATTTCACATTATGGTAACTCTCTCATTTCTCTTATATCTCTCTCTCAAAATATATGCATATATATATATATATATATAGAGAGAGAGAGAGAGAGAGAGGAAGAGGAGTTATGGTTAGGGTTTCAATTAGGGGAAAATCGATTCAAGGCTTTGCTTTGCAAATTGCTTCCGTCAAACTCTTCGGCTATGAAATCTAAGGTACGCAAGTGTTTATCTATGGGCTCCTTTCATCCATAGAGCCTACAAATCCTTTTTCAAAGGCTCAAGATACATATGTACATGTATATATGTGATTATACTTTCTAAATTTTTATTGTGTATGTGTGTAGTATTCACATGATGGTTAAGAATATATGTGTAGGATGATTATGTATGTTGGTTGAAGTATATGTGTGTAGTATTTGTGTGATGGTTGGTGATTATGTTGTTGAAGTTGATGATATCCAAGAAGGGATCTTTGTATGTTTATGGAAACTATGGTGGTGTGTGATGTATAAATATATGAAATGGGTGATTGAATACTTGTAATCTTGATGAATCCACCTATGCCTAAGAAGTGCATGTAAGGTATTTGTGAAAATACCTAAGAGACTAGAGATTTTGTTTTTATAACATAATAGGTTCAAAATTAATTGATTATGAATATATGATGATTTAAATTGTTAAGCCTTGATTTATACTATTATTCCATTATTTCCTTGTTATGACTTAATAATTGTTATTGGGAATTATATATCCCTACTATTGATTGATATGTCAAATATTTTATAAATGTGAGTTGGATTGTGAATTGAGAAATGTGGATGTTGAAGTTGAAGGATGATGGTGTTGTGGTGCATGAAATTGAGCATTAAACCTATGCCTTAAATAGTGCATGTAAGATGATTGCTAAAATGCCTATGTGAAGAAGAATTTAAGTATTTGACATGTTTGTTTTCCAAGTTATGATTTCATGCCATATCTGTATGCTTAACTTATGTCTACCATATGTTTGACAAAATATTTAAGAGAATAGGAAACTATGCATTGTGGTTCATTAGGTCTTAAAAGATAAATTCATGCTTTGTTCTTATGGATAGTTGATTTCCTTGAATTTGTGGTGCTTTATGGGTGTATGATGGAATGCCATGATGAATTATTGAGGTAACTATGATGTTTGTGCATAGTATTTGCTATGGACCCAAAGTATGCTCCCCACGTGTTCGATTGGATGCTTATATCATTTGATTTGATAAGTGGGAAGTCCTCAATTATATGTTGCGTACGATGGCCTATGGACATGTTTTGTATGAGTTATCTATCTTGTGGTACTTTATGCTATTATGTGCTGGGGGTACGTATTCCCGAAATAGTCTGTTGGTCTAGAGCCGAGTCAGTTTCACGGTAATCTCAATCAAGCAATGAACAATGAATTCCCGGTTAGTTTCAAAACTTGGAGAAAACTCAGTAATCTCGGAAATCATTTTTTATTGAATAATCGGGCCATGAAGCTCTAAAATCTTACATATCAATTCGTAATGTTATAGACCTCTGTATATTTTGTGAGATAGTAAGCTTATCTTAAAAGTAGGTGGCAATTAGAAATACTCCGTCAGAGAACGGAATCAAGCGAACTGTGTCATATTTATAAAGTATCATAATGTGAGAATAGATTCAGCTCATGTGAGTACAGTTAAGAACCGCTTAAATGTCTTTCAGTTGGGAGTAGGATTCAACACCGAGCGAGCTAAGGATGGGAACATTCCTGCGATTAGAGGGCTTGATTCCTGGTAGCAATCCTTATTCCCCATAACTACGTCGCCAGCGTAGGTTGAGACATCTATCCTATGAGTAGAGGGTTAGATGAGGTGGTTGTCCTGCGAGTAGAGGGTCCCACCATTATTGTTTGAGGTCCTGATAGTAGAGGGCCCTATGCAGTTATCTTTACTGGTGGCGCGGTATTGACACCCTTCCAGCTAGGGTACAGGTTGGATCCCACAGTTTCAGTAACAGTCTCAGAAAAGAACTAAGTTAATGTGCAGAAGTTGAGGCTGTCTGAAACAGGCCTCCCAGTATTGCTTTCATTATCATTGTGTATAGAGACTTCCTGCGAGATGAGGGTTGTTCTCGCACTTATTTACCCATTATCATAATCGTTGAGTATAGAGACTTTCTGCTAGATGAGGGTTGATCTTAGATTCAGTTGTTCAGTATTCTAGAGACTTTCTGCTAGATGAAGGTTGATCTCAGATTCAGTTGTTCAGTGTTCTAGAGACTTCCTGCTAGATGAGGGTTGATCTCAGATTCAGTTTTTCAGTGTTCTAGAGACTTCCTACTAGATGAGGGTTGATCTCAGATTCAGTTGTTCAGTGTTCTAGCTGGTGAATTTGAATATCAAATATCAGTAATATCAGTTATCTGATTTCTTAGTATGGATAAGTACAGATGTCAGCTCTAGTAGCTTCAGATACTTAGTATCTTATTGTCACTATTATTATGTTCGGGTGTCAGCATTCAAAATGTTACATTCGGTGTCATGATGATTTCAGTTGTACTTTATGCATCCATGTGTGTATTGTTGATCAGACATGTTCCAAAATTTGTAACTGCAGAGTTTCTATATATGTTTATTCCAGCGAATACATATTATTCAAATTGTTATGTTTATGCATAAGCCTTATATTTTACCTTAGCCTATCCTTGCATACACAGTACATTCTTTGTACTAACGTATTCGCGCTATGGTGTTTTTCCCACCATAGGTTCAGAAGAGCAAGATTCAGAGTATATTTAGCTGTCAAATCTTATAGCAGTGGGTGCAGCAGTGAGTCCTCATCATCCAAGGATATTCTATTTCAGTGTTTTGATGATTTTAGTAGACGGAGTTAGTTGGGGAATTGTCCCTTCAACTCCTCAGTTCAGACAGTGCAGAGGCTTTTCAGACAGATGTATTGATATTTAGTTTTTAGTACTGTATATTTATATGTTTTAACCTTATGTCTAGATTTAGTCAGTTTCTGTATTTATCGTATTATATTATGCATTGAACAGATACGGATATCAGTGAAGGGTTAGCTTGTGGTCCCTCGGGATCACGAGCACCGTGTGGCATTCTGGTTTATGGGAATCAGGGCGTTACACAGATTCTGAGGGACTGACTTGTCAGTTTCTCTATCATCCTTCTCTTAGCTTTAAGTTATCGTCAGACACTTTTGAACACTTGGCTAAACTCCCAAAATGAACTACAACCAATGTACTCTAGAGTCTGAGGCATAATTGTGCACAAAATGATAACTTAATTCATCCAGGAAGACTACACCTGAAAACATAAATTCAATACCAATGCTACTTCTTGGAATACAACTCTTATCTTTCCTTAGTCTCTACAATCATCATCATATACATACACTCTTTTCAACACCTACTTGTCTCGCTAAACACATTATCTGCTTCGATGTCTTCATAGGCTACTAATACCACATTCACATCTTAATACTTAGTTTGGAGTCCACAAACTTACATTCTTCAAAGATTCAAGCTTAGCTTCTAAAACATAACATGAATATCCACAAATCTTTAATAAACATACTATTCTCATTCTAGCCTTCAAATATCACATCTCTTAAACTTATACTTCTCCACACCATGAGAATCGCAGCTATATCTCTATCAATCAACACATATAATTCCCAACTTCCACACTTAGATTCTTACATATATAATTTCAAGCCTATTTATTCACCATATAAATAGCTAACCCCATAAGGCATATTCTGTTCATTTTAGAGAACACTGTCCCGAAACTATCTGCGGGGACCGTCAATGAAAGTTCTATCTAAAAGACTTTGGCTTCACTACTTCTGTTACCTTAAGAGTAAGGTAAATCTCACATAAGTAGATCATTACAAGAGTCTACATAACTCTCTTGGAAAATCTTGCTATAGCACAATCTGAATCATAAACGAACAAAAACTCTTCTAAACATCCCATAGCCTCCCGTACATGAATGTGGCGTGCAACACACTTTTGTACAAGACTCTACTAGATGTGGCTTTTCATAATCTCTAGGACACTGTTGAACCTTAGGCTTTGATACCAAGTTTGTAACGCCTCGATTCCTATGAACTGAATGCCACACGGTGCTCGTGACCTCGAGGGACCATAAGCTAACCCTTCACTAATATCCATATCTATTCACTGCATGATATAATACGATAAATGCAGAAACTGGCTAAATCTGGCCATAAGGTTCAAACATCTAAATATACAGTACTAAAAACTAAATATTAATACATCTGTCTGAAAAGCCTCTACACTGTCTGAACTGTGGAGTTGAAGGGGCAATTCCCCAACTAACTCCGTCTACTAAAATCACCAAAACACTAAAATACAATATCCTCGGATGATGAGGACTCACTGCTGCACCCACTGCTACAAGATCTGACAGCTAAATATACTCTGAATCTCGCTCTTCTAAACCTATGGTGGAGAAAGCACCATAGCGCGAATGCATCAGTACAAAGAATGTACCGAGTATACAAGGAGAGGGTAAGGTAAAATATAAGGCTTATGCATAAACATAACAATCTGAATAATATTTATTCGCTGGAATAAACATATATAGAAACTCTGCAGTTATCAATTTTGAAACACGTCTGATCAACAATACACATATGGATGCATAAAGTACAACTGAAATCATCATGACACCGAATGTTACATTTTGAACGCTGACACCCGAAAATAATAATACTGACAATAAGATACTGAGTATCTGAAGCTACTAGAGCTGACATCTGTACTTATCCATACTAAGAAATTGGAAAACTGATATTACTGGTATTTGATATTCAAATTCACCAACTCCGGAACACTGAAAAACTGAATCTGAGATCAACCCTCATTTAGCAAGAAGTCTCTAGAACACTGAACAACTGAATCTGAGATCAACCCTCATCTAGCAGGAAGTCTCTAGAACACGGAACAACTGAATCTGAGATCAACCCTCATCTAACAGGAAGTCTTTATACTCAACGATAATCATAATGGGTAAATAAGTTCGAGAGCAACCCTCATCTCACAGGAAGTCTCTTTACTCAATGATAATGATAGAAATACTGGGAGGCCTGTATCTGACAGCCTTAACTTCTGCACATTTACTTAGTTCTTTTCTGAGACTGTTACTAAAATTGGGGGAGTGATCATTTAACCGATATGCCCCACTTACCACAAGTGGGATCCAACCTGTACCCCAGATGGAAGGGTATCAATACCGTGCCACCAGTAAAGACAACTGCATAGGACCCTCTACTATCAGGACCTCAAACGAGAATGGTAGGACCCTCTACTCGCAGGACAACCACCTCATCTAACCCTCTACTCACAGGATAGATATCTTAACCTATGCTGGCGACGTAGTTCTGGAGCCTAAGGATTACTACCAGGAATCAAACCCTCTATTCGCAGGAATGTTCCCATCTTTAGCTCGCTCAATGTTGAATCCTACTCCCAACTAAAAGACATTTAACCGGTTCTTAACTGTACTCAACTCAACTGAATTTGTTCTCACATTATGATACTTTATCAATATGACAGAGTTCGCTTGATTCCATTCTCTGACGGAGTATTTCCAATTTCCACTTATTTTTAAGATAAACTTACTATCTCACAAAATGTACAGAGGTCTGTAATCGAGTGAATTGATATGTAAGATTTCAGATCTTCATGGCCCGATTATTTGATAAAGAATGATTTCTGAGATTACTGAGTTTTCCCAAAGTTTTGAAACTAACCGGGAGTTCATTGTTCATTGCTTTATTGAGATTACCGTGAAACTGACTCGGCTCTAGACCAACAGACTATTTCGGGCATACGTACCCCCAGCACACAATAGCATTAAGTAACACAAGATAGATAACCTATACACAACATGCCTATATGCCATTATACGCAAAATATAATTGAGGACTTCACACTTAGCAAATCAAATGGCCTCATTTCTCCATATAAGCATCCAATCGAACACGTGGGGAGCATGCTTTGGGTCCACAGCAAATACTATGCAAAAGCATCATAGTTATCTTAATAATTCATCATGGCATTCCATCATACACCCATAACGCACCAAAAATTCAAGGAAATCAACTATCCATAGGAACAAAGCATGAATTTATCTTTTAAGACTTAATGAACCACAATGCATAGTTTCCTATTCTCTTAAATATTTTGTCAAACATATGGTAGACATAAGTTAAGAATATGGATATGGCATGAAATCATAATTTGGATAACAAATATGTCAAATACTTAAATTCTTCTTCAAATAGGCATTTTAGCAATCATCTTACATGTACCATTTAGGACATAGGTTTAATGCTCAATTTCATGCACCACAACATCATCATCCTTCAACTTCAATATCCACATTTCTCAATTCACAATTCAACTCACATTTAGAAAATATTTGACATATCAATCAATAGTAGGAATATATAATTCCCAATAATAATTATCAAGTCATAACAAGGAAATAATGGAATAATAGTATAAATCAAGGCCTAACTATTTAAATCATCATATATTCATAATCAATTAATTTTGGACCTATTATGTTATAAAAATAAAATCTCTAGTCTCTTAGGTATTTTCACAAACACCTTACATGCACTTCTTAGGCATAGGTGGATTCATCAAGACTATAAGTATTCAATCACCCATTTCATATATTTATACATCACACACCACCATAGTTTCCACAAACATACAAAGATCCCTTCTTGGATATCATCAACTTCAACAACATAATCACCAACCATCACACAAATACTACACACATATACTTCAACCAACACACATAATCATCCCACAATTGAAACCCTAACCCTAACTTATCTCCTTCTATATATGTATGTATATATATATATATATATGCCTATATTTTGAGAGAGAGATATAAGAGAAATGAGAGAAAATGAATGACAATTCTCAGCTCAAAGGGGGGTATATATAGAGGGTTACCATAATGGGAAATGACCAAAATACCTTTAAAAATCAATTAATGTCAAATCTGCCCTTCAGTGATCTATCCGATAGGCTGAAGTAAATTGGCCATAACTTTTTACTCCGATATCCAAATTAGATTAAACTAATTTCATTGGAAGGAAAACTCTTAGTACTTTCCGTTGATATATAGAATCTCACACAGTTCATTATCTACAAGGATTTATGATCGTTTGAAGTTGACCAAAAAAATCACCTGGCTGCAGTATTTTTTTCTTTCCTGCACATTCTACTGTTCATAGTTTGATCGGAATGGTCGTAACTTATCGCTCAAGTGTCCGTTTTAGGTGATCCACATATCGTTGGAAATCTTATTCGATGATCTATAAAATGGTGGGTACAAATCCAATAAATGGCACAAAAAAACTTATAAATCATTCTCAAAGATAGGATCCCGACACATTTACGCACAAAATTTCAACAAAAATATTTTTGGGGGTATTACACTAAGGATCCAGTCATGAAGAGAAGAGGATGAGTAGTAATAATGGGGATGAGCCACACCCACTAGGGATGGAGCTTAGGCAGGTACTGGAAAAACTCTTGAAGTGTTAGGAGTCGCTCCTACTGTGTCGGATTTTTAGGCTTTAGTTGTTCACCCTATTGTTGCTACGGATCCTAGTATTGATGAGTCTTTAGGGACGGATGCTTTTCCTAATCCGATTTTGGGTTCTATGATGACTAGTATGGAACATGATCTACCAACTAAGTTCTTGAAGATAAAAACACCTACCTTATAAGGTAACAATACTTTTAAGTTCATCATTAACCGTTATGCGAGGTTGAACAAGATAGGAATTATTTAGCAACATAGAGTAGAGTTTGTGACTTTTTTATTAGAGAAGGATGCTAAGCAATAGTGGAGGATATACGTTAAATATCGATCATCAATTTTACCTCCATTGACTTAGTAGTAGTTTTATGCTTTATTCTTAGAGAATAATGCTCCATGGGCTCTTTGGGACTATAATAAAGCTAACTTTTTGTCTTTGGAGTAGGGCCTATGAGGCTAAGTTTAGTGATTTCTCCCGCTATGCTACTTAGGTGTTAACTATTAATGAGGATATGATTCAAGTCTATGTTCAAGGTTTAAATTATAATCTTCGCTCTTGTCTGTGCATATGAATTTCATCGGGATGGGGATCAACAACGTGTTAGATTATGTGAAAATATTGAAGGGTTTATGCAAGCGAGTTAGGATAAGATGTTAGGTAAGAAGTCTTGCAATGTTAGGAATTTCAGTGGGTCTTTATATAAGGGCTACGGTTAGCAGGCTTAGGCAACCCACCCAATTCAGACAGCCTTGCCAACTTCTGTTGTGGTTCCAGCTAAGGTTTTTTCTCAGGCATAGGTTGTTAGGGGCTAAAGGGATTCTTCATCTTCTACAAGTTGGACTCTTATTAATTGAGAATATTATTATTGTGGCATTGTTTTATCACTTTAAGAGGTAGTGCCTTGTGAGATAGGAAAATACCTAGGCATAACAGCATACTCGGGCTATATTCTAGAGGGTAAAGAAGAAGAAAGTAATGGTAGCAGTCGTTTACAGGGTGGATAGGGAAACAGGACTTGGTTGGGGTGGTCAAGAAAATTACAGCATAGGGGGAAGAGCTTAGTTGGGGAAGGAGTTAGCTTATATTGATGACCAGTCTCACTATTATGCATTTTCAATTAAGACTGACGTCAAGGCTTTTGATGTGGTGATCATAGGTACTATTGCTATTTGTGATCGGATGGCTTCTATTTTATTTAATCTGGGTTCTTTTATTCTTATGTATCTATTCAATTTGTAGTGGTTGTGAATCTGGTTTATGAAGTACTTAAGTACCCTATTTATGTGTCTACTTCGACTGGTGAGTCGGTGGTAGTAACCCATGTTTATCGTTCTTGTTCTATGTTGTTTGTGGGTTTTCAAACATGGAAAGACTTATTATTCTGGATATGTTGGACTTTGATGTAATCTTGGGTATAACCTGGTTATCTCCATATCATGTTATTTTAAACTATAATGCTAATATAGTGACTCTAATTATGTTGAGAATGGATAAACAAGAGTAGGAGGGCGTATATAAGGCTAAGACAGCGAGAATTCTATTGTTTATCCAAGATAGAAGGTTAGTGGGGAAGGGGTATTCATAATTTTTAGCTTATCTTTAGGATTTGAGTGCGGGGTTCCCTCCTATAGAGTTAGTTATGTTATTTTCTGAATTCCAGGATGTGTTTCCTTCAAACCTATCGGGGATGCCTCCAAATACAGATATAGATTTATTTTATTGACATAGATACAAACACTCGCCCTATATAAATTCTTTTACATAGAATGGATCTAATAGCTCTAAGGGAGCTCAAAACTCAATTGCCGAAACTACATGACAAGGGTTTTCTTTGACAAAGTGTTTCACCTTTGGGTGGTGCAGTCTTTTTTAGTAAGACGAATGATGGTAGCATGAGGATGTGCATTGATTATAGATAGTAGAAAAAGATTACTATTAGAAATAAACTTGCCTCTCATAGATGACTTGTTTGACAAGTTATAGGACATGACAGTGTTTTCTAAAACTAATTTTCGATCATGTTATCATCATTTGAAAATTAGACTAGATAAGATGACTTTTAGAATTCGGTATAGTCATTATGAATTTCTGGTGATGTCTTTTATGCTAACTAGTGGCCGCATAACCTTTATAAGCTTGATGAATATTACTTTAAGTCATTCTTGGATTCTTTTTTTATCGTGTTTATGATGATATTCTAGTTTACTCCAAGAGTAATGAGGAGCATGCAAGTCATCTTCGCATAGTTTTGGGGATTATAACGGAGAAGTGGCTATATGCCAAGTACTCAAAGTGTGAATTTTTCTTATCTTTAGTTTCCTTCTTGGGGAACGTAGTTTATGAAAAGGGGGTAATGGTGGTCCCCCAGAAGATTGAGGTAGTTAAAATTAGATTAGTAACCAATTTAAGGAGCTTTGTGAGTCATGTTAGTTATTACAAAAGGTTTGTAAAGAACTTTACATCCATTGCAGTGCACTTGACAAGGTTCACTTAGAAAGAAGTGTTATTTGTTTGGTCAAATCAATGTGAAGAGATATTTTAAAATCTCAATACACTCTAGACTATAGTGCCTATTCTTTCGTTAACGGTTGAAGGTAAGGAATTTATAATATTTTGTTATGCTTCACTTTTGAGCTTGGGTGTTGCCTTAATGCAGGTTAGGAATGTCATTGCTTATTCTTTAAGGTAGTTAAAGCCTTATGAAAGAAACTACCCAACCCATGACTTAGAGTTGGTAGTGGTGGAGTTTTCATTAAGGATTTGGAGACACTATATTTATATTATCAAGCTCTTCACAAACCACTGTATCCTGCAACACGTGTTTACTCAAAAATATTTGAATATAAGGTAGTGGAGATGGATGGAAGTATTGAAGGATAATGAGGTGACTATTAATTATCATCAGATAAAGCTAATGTGGTAGCACACATATTGACCAAAATATTGTAAGTATTGCTAGTTTGTCATTCTTGAGGGTGTCCAGGCGATATTTATCTAAAGAGTTTTAAACTCTAGTATCTCAAGGTATGCAGTTTGGGGTCTCAAATAGGGGTGGAGTATTGGCCAGTATTAAGGTGAAAACATTTTTAGAGATGATTAAGGCCAAGCAATTTAAGTATAAGCTATTGAATGTACTCCAAAATAAAGTGGTAAGTAAGGAGGTGGCAGAAGCCACCCTTGTCATGAGTGGGGTTTATGGTTTAACGGAAGGTTATGTTTTCTTCGAGTTAGCGAGTTATTGGTGTATTGTGAGTACAACTAAGATGTGTTGTGACTTGAGGTAGCTTTATTGGAGTCCAAAAACAAAGAGGGACATGGTAGACTATGTGTCCAATAGTCAAAATTATCACCAGGTGAAGCATGAGCACAAAATTCTACAAGGTTATTTCAGAGGATGCCTATACCTATATGGAAATGGGAGCGCGTTGCTATGGATTTTGTAGTGGGTATTTCTAATAATTTGGGAAAATAAGACTTCATTTGGGTGATAGTAGATCATTAATTGAAATAGGTCACTTTTTATCGATTCAGGTAGACTATAGCTCTCAACAGTTAGCTAAAATTTACATCAAAGAGATTGTAAGACTTTAAGGGGCTCCACTTACTATCATTTTTGACAGAGATGCAAAATAAACTTCCAAATTTTGGAATAGATTACATGAGGAATTGGTCACCAAACTCATATTTATCATGGCTTTTCATCCTCAAATTGATGGACAGTTAGAGAGGATGATTCAGGTGCTAAAGGACATGTTGAGGGCCTACTTAATTGATTTGGGTGGTCATTGGGACCAGTTTCTTCAATTAAGTGAGTTTTCATACAATATTTATCACTCTAGTATTGATATGGCACCATTTGAGGTACTCTATGGAAGAAAGTGTAGGTCACTAATGTGCCATGGTTTCATGGAACTTCAGATGCTTAAAATAATGAAATTATGCAAGTACTTAGGTCATTTTGTTAGATGTGATGGATTTCTGTGTTTGTTTTGCAAGAAAATAAGGTTAGAAGTGAGCTGAGTGAATAAAGAAAGAAAAAGCTCCAAATTTGTAGTCTTTTGCTTGGTTAATGAGTCGTTGGGTGATGCTACGACTCATCAACCAAGTCGTTGGGTAACCAGTGAAGAAATAAAAGAGCAATACTAAAGTTAACATTAGTTACGACTCATAGGATTTGACTATAAGTTGTAATAAAGGTTGTTCTAAGAAAAAAAAAGGCAAAGTCTTAAAAGAGAATATGTTTGTTACCAGTGGAAATGGTGTCGATGACGAGTCGTGGGGTTAGGTTATGACTCATAGTGACCCTTATTTTGGGTAATGGATTTTAAGCTCATAAAGCTAAAAAGTTACTAGATAGACAACGAGTCAGGCAACGACTCATCTAGTTACCTAATAAGTCATCACTAAGTGTATTAAAGCCCAAGATAGAGAGCTAATAATGAGTTATCATCAGTCAGGATGACTCATTATTTAAGGTGTTACCATTGTCGACCTTATTTTTCTATTTAGCTTTGGTTAGGATTTTTAGGTTTTGTTATGTAACTATAAATACCACATTGATGTTTTGTTATTATCTTGCTCATTTTACTTACGTAAAACATTATATTGAGTTCTAAGATACACTTTTGATATTGGAATTTTTGTTCTTGACCTTTAGGGTTTGATATTTTGAGATTTTGGTTTTCATTCTTATTTTATTATGAGATTATTCATCTGCTTTTAGTTATGAATTATATAGGTGTTCTTGCAAACATGACTGACCAAACCTCTTAACTAGGGTTGTAGGAACCTTGATGGAATAACGATGTAGAGGAAGAGGAAAGCCTGTCTTGATTGGAATTCTTGCATGTATTGTGATTTTCTTCATATTGATTTCTTTCTTACTGCATGCAGATACTAAAAAGCTGCCTATATTCGATAATAACTCGAGAGAGAGGTTGAGATTAGGGACATAAGATCACAATAGTAATTTAAAGCTTCCAAACTTTATCTAATTAACTTAAGACCAAGAGGAGATTGTTAATCCAAGATCTAAGACAAGGGTTAATAATGAAACACTCTGAGATTGAGATGAGATGAGTGAAATTCACCAAAAAGTATCAAGAGAAAATTGGTGATACATAATTTGTTAGATTCTGCATGCAAGTCACCGAGATAGTTTGAGGAGCATAATAAGTCTGTGGAGTTGGCAAGTTAGGGGGAGAACAATCCCAGTGTTCTTCTCATAGTGATTTCAACCTAAAGTGCTCAACCATTACTACTACTACTACTACTGTTCTTACGAAATCCCCCATTTACTTTCTTCACTTTCTCACTACATTGGCAAGTTCTTGACAAATATTTGTCCTATTCCCTATGGGTTCAACCCCAATATTTGTCGGGTTCTATATTTTATCAGTGAGGGTGTTATACTTTTTAGGAGGTGTAATTTAGGCAACATCAAACTTTGGCACGTTTTCTGGGAACATAGTTACTGATTGATTGATTAAGGTTGTTTAGGTTGTTAGTTTTATATTTCTTATTGTTCTTTGGGCGTACGCCAATGTATGTCCAGTACTCAGTGTCAAGGAAATCCCTTGATCCTGTTTGATCTTGAGCTGAAGCAGACCCTATGAAAGAATCTTAAGATGAAAGAACATGAGCATAGAGTTCGACACGATGGGGTTTAAGATGACCTAAATCCCTTGAATCTGCCACATACGTATATTGTTAAAAAAATTGCTTGCAAACTACTACTTGGTCATTATCTAAAGAGAATGTGAGGTTTTCAGTTGCCCGTAATATATCTCAAGAAGATAGAGAGAGACAGTAAATAGAGTGTCGAGCAAAACACGACAAAAATAGAGTTAGTAGAGATAGAGCTGAACCTCCCTTAGCTTATCAGTATTTACCTATATTTAATGATCTAGAACAAGATCTAGGGTATTTTGAGACCATTTAGATAGGATCTATAATTCATCCTTAGTATCCCCATGATGCAAACATGTACATTATGAATTTTGTTGGGATTTTCACTTCGTATAATCTACCTGGGGTGAGTCGGGAAGCTTTGACACTAGGTTTTTCCTATTCTGTCTTATAAGTGAAGCGACATTATGGTTAGGGGAACTACCTCATGGATCCTTTACCTTTTGGGATAAGTTGAGGATATAATTCTTGTACAGATTCTTTCTGTCTTCTAGAATGTTATAGTTGAAGGATGAGATTTATAATTTTAGTCAATTGCAATCAGAGGCACTAAAAGAGACATGGTTGAAGTTAAATAAGAAGTTGATGACTGTGCCCAATCACAGAATTTTGGAAGGAATTTTCTTGAGATATTCTATAGAGCCATGAATACAAATACCAAAGTCATTGCTAATCTATTACTAGTGGGGATTTTATGAGCTTTCATGGGATCTAGCTGCAAAAATCTTATACTAGGTCTCTAAAACCAACCGAGGGTGGCATACTCGGGTGGTAGAATGAGAAGATGGTATTTATGCTATTGGTCTTTCTAGTGAGCAGAGAGTCCTAGATGATACTATGGCTTAAAAGGTAGCACAGTTGAGAATGGATATCGGGTGACTTGTAAAGTAGTTTACAACTATGAATGTAGAAAAGGTGAATGCAGTGGGTGCAAGAGGTATATCTATTAGACATAATGAGTCTTACTCTAAGGTAAAAGCTAAAAATTTGGACAGAGAGATTGTGGGTTTTCAAGCTAAGGGCCAAGTGTGCAATTAGAACACTTAGAACTTGAGGCACGAGAATCAAGGTTGAAACTATTATGGGAACAAGAGTAAGGATAGGAGAAGAGATATAGATGGTTACTAAAGGAGAAAAGAATACTATAAGGAGAAGAGTGGTGCATATGTTCCACTGGGAATCGTGATGCCAATTCTAGGTTGGAAACATTTATTGTGAAGCTGGTTAAGGGTTAAAAGATCCAATAAAGGTTGCTTAAGGAGATTAAGGTAGATATTTCAGGACTAAGACAAAATGTGAAATCACATGCTACTGCGATTAAGAAGCTTTATTAGCAGTATGGTAAGATGTCAGCTACATTGGAATAGTGTCAACCGGGCACTCTTCTAAGCAACACTGTTCAGAATCCAAAGAATGGTAGTCACTTCTTATCCATCACCAATCGGAGTAGTAAGGCCACTATTTATCCTTCTTTTCTAATAGTTGATAATGTAAGGGATGATGCTATATATCTTGATGATTCACCCAAAACTTAAATAGAGGAGTTGGTGACTAATGTTGAGACGTCACAAAAATCAACGTGTGTAGATAAATGACTTGATACTGATAAAGGAAAGGGTAAGGAGTTCGAACCAGTGTTAAAGACTATTCCACGACCTCTCCCACCTCTTCCTCAAAGGTTGGATAAGAAAAAGAAAGAAGTAAAATATTAGAAATTTATGCTGATATTGAAAGAAGTGTATGTGAATATCCCTCTTGTTGAAGCATCAAAGTGGATGCCTGGCTTTACAAAGTTCAGGAAGGATTTAGTGATGAAGAAGTTTTACACCTTTAGTAATATGCACCATTGTAGTGTTACTGCTTTTTGATCTTTGGTTGAGAAGAAAGAGGATCCCAGAGCTTTCACTATAGCTTGTAATAGAATATTGCACGAGCATTATGTAACTTGGGAGCTAGTATTAATCTGATGCAAATAGCTGTGCATAAGAAGTTGGTGTTGGGGTCACCTAAGACGATATCTATTAGATTATTAATGGCTGACCAGACAGTAAAGAAATCTGTTTGTATTTTGCGTAATATTTTGGTGAAGTTAGCCTCTTTCATATACTCAACTAATTTTTTGATTCTAGATTATTAGGTGGATTTGAATGTCCCTATCATCTTGTGAAAGCCTTTCCTAGCCACGGTTAGGCCAGTGGTTGACATGGAGATGGTACAAATAAAATTTAGGCTCAATGATGAATAGCTTATATGATATGATAGCTGAAAGATGTGAGTCTTGTTTATGTGATAGACATTGTACGGGATGATCTAGTGAGCGTGTGATCTTTAGTGGATTTATGCACCTAAGTGTTATAATATTTATCTGTTTAGCCTAATTTTGAGGAATTTAAGTGATTGTAATGAGTGTATAATCATATAATTGAGCATAAAGTGTTAAAATACTTAATTATAATGTTTAAGGAGTGTTTAAAATATGTTTGAAATAAAAATGATCACCTAGAGTTTAGACGAGAAAACTAGTGTTACTAGCTTGAGCAATGTGTTGTTCTAGTTTATTTTATTGGATTGTATTATGTTTAAGCATTAATTTGGGGTGCTTTGATGATATAGGAATCCTTGTGATATATTAGACTCAATGATAGGATTCTGTACAATCTTAATTTGAAGAGGAAAGACAACCACGAAGTGAGGAACTTAAAGCCAAATAAATAGAGCAAATATGGACAAAATCTGGAAATTCTTAGCACTAAGGAAGTGACATGCAATCTAGACTCTGATATAAGGTTATGCCACACCATTGGACACAAATAAAATTGAAAAATTCCTGTGTGCATCTACAATAAGGGTGTGGCACTCCCATGTTATCAAAATGGGCTTTTATTTCCAACTATAATAGAACACTTTTATGTTATTATACACACCTTGGATGACCTTTGTGGCTTGGAATACTCTTGAGGAGGCTTATATTAGGGCTTTAATACTTTCCTTTAGTTTACTTTTGGATTATATACATGAAATTAGTTATTGTGATTCATTGTACTTCCATGAGTGGCTAAACACCCCCTTCTAGGGTTGAGGCCAAAACCATGAATAATTAAGCTTACATTTGAGTTGGTTTATGTTTATGTTTATTATTATTAGTGTTTGTTCATATATCCTTGTATTTACTATTTTATTGATTCACGACCCTTAGGATAAAGTTATATTTCTATTGTTACCCCGGAAGGAGGAACAATAAATAAAAACGTGGGATATATAGAGTGGGATCTTATGTGGAGAGGGATTGAAGTTAAGATTTACATATAGGATATAAATATACCTAATTCTCCCCACTTGGTTCATATACAGGATAAAATATAAATATGTTTAACTTAGTTCTCACATCCCTGATCAATGATGTGGTTTTGATTCTAAGTTAGATAGATGCTTAGAGGATGACCATTACCTAATTATGTTATCAACCTTGTGAATGAACAACCAAGATAATCAAATAAACCGACAAAATTATATAGCAACGTTGGATTGTTCGTAGTGTCTTGACCCTAGATTTCTCTCCATTATTGTTCAATATATTATCACATTATTTATGGTTAGATTATATTTTCAAATCTCAAACGTTATTGGTTACTCTTGCACTTGGTTAATCTTTGTAGTATTATAGAAATTAGATCATTATTAAGAACAAGTCTCTATGTGATCGATACTTGACTTTTAAAGGACACTTTATGACTTGGGTGAACATGTACACTTACGTGTGTGCTAGGACACAACAAGTTTTAGCGTCGTTGTAGGGGACTTGAAAAGTGGCAATTGTCTTAGTTTAGTTTTGCCATTTGGTTCTATAAGTTTTAGGTACAGGTTTGAAACGAAGTAAGCTGGCAAGGGAAAGTATTTGGTTGAGCCATATCCTAACTTGAGCGATGCTTACATCAGCTGAGAAGAGGAGGATGCTTAAATCAGCTGAGAAGAGAAGCATTCCTTCTCTATCAGATACCTCAAATTTAATAAAAGAAATATATTCCTACACCAATGGCTAAAGACACACCAACTCATAGGACTATTCTCGAAGTGGCAATCCCAATTGTAACCAATGTTACATCTATCATCCACAGACCAAAACCTGGAAATAGATTTTGAGCTTAAACAGAACATAGTGCAACTATTAAAAAATACTGGGCAATTCGCAGGCCTATCATATAAGGATCCACGGGTCTATTTGTAGATTTTTTTGGAGATCGGTGACACCTTCAGTCCTGTTAGAGTCTCTACTGATTATGTGAGGCTTACTCGCTTCCCTTTCTTACTTTTAGGGGAAGCAAAGAAATATTTGAAGGTAGAACCTTCAAACTCCATTACTACATGGGATGATCTAGTAAAGAAATTCTCTATCTAATTCTTCTTATTTGTCAAGACTATAAGGTTACACAGTAAAATTTTGAGCCTTACGGATGAGAACTTGTATCATTCCTGAGAGAGATTTAAAGCACTCCAAAGAGACTGGCCACATTACCAATAGACCAATGAGGTATTGGGTAATACTTTTGTAGAAAATCTTGACCATAACATAATGATTTTGTTAGATTCAACTATAGGTGGTCAAGTATCAGAGAAATCTTATGTTGAGTTATATTCCTTGCTGAAATGAATAGCACAAGGTAATATTGATTGACATCGTGATATCTCCTGAAGTGAAGAGAAAAAGCCTGTAGGTATGATTTAGGTGGATAGCATCATAGCTTTGGCCACTCAACGCCAACCTTACAAAATCAAATAATGATATTGTTCAATAAATTGAGTGTGAACCAAACTCAAGCTTAAATAAATACAATCCAATAGAACCCATCATAGTGTTAAATTTGTGGGATTAGTGGGCACTCTACAGACTAATATAGAGAAAATCTGGAATAGGGAAATTTGTTGGCAATGCACAGAAGGTAAATCATGGTAATGCCTACAATCATAAGTGGTCGAGTCAGCCCAACTATTAATGGGGAAATAATTAGGTGCAGACTCAGTAGTTGCAATAGTAGTAAAACATTAATGCCAATAATATTGAGGATACCTTGAAGAAGATCCTAGATTATCAAGAACAAATAGATACTAAGATAAAAAAAATTAGCAACTTGCTTAGAAGAATTTAGAGACACAGTTGGGCCAATTAGCTCAGGCGTAGAGTACCAGACCTTAAGGTGGGTTGCCTACTGATATAGATAACTCAAAGTAGATTATGGTAATCACTTTGAGGAGTGTTAAGGATCTTACTAAAAAAACTCCTAATAAAAATAAAAACGTACGAGTAGATTTAGTTCAAAAATAGGCAAAGGAAAAAGAAGTTGCAGATAAAGAGGCTAAAATTTGGGGAAGTCTGAGTACCCTAAAACCAAGGAAGTTGAGCAGTGCATGAAATAACACCACCACCATTCTCTCAAAGGCTTAAAAAGTCTAAGAAAATCTGTATGTTTTAAGAAATTCTTTGACACTTTCAGAGAACTTCATATTAACCTCCCATTATTAGATATTTTAGAGGGCATGCCTAAGTACTCCAAGTACTTGAACGATGTGGCAACCAATAAGATGAATCTGAGTGATATTGAGACAACGACCTTATTGGGGAGTATAGCTCAGTTATTATGAGAAAGATTCCAAAGAAGTTGAAGGACCTAGGGATTTTTACCTTTTCCATACAAATTAGTGATAATGATTTGGTCCATGCCTTGAGTGACTTAGAGGAAAGTATAAACTTGATGCCCCTGCCTATTTTTAATATACCTGGTTGGGTAAGCCGAGGCCATGTTCTGTAGTTCTTCAAATAGAGTATAGAATGAGAGTGCATCTTGAAGGAACCATTAAAGACGTGCTCAATAAGGTTGGTAAGTTCATTATTTTTGCTGACTTTATTTTTCTTAATTATGATATAGATGACAGGGTACCAATCATATTAGGACTCCCATTCTTGGCGATATAATAAGCACAAATTGATGTTATAGAGGTCACTATAAAAATAATACTACATTATAAAGAGGTGGTCTTCAAAGTAAACTAACCACTCAATCCACGTTTGCATTTTAAGTATTTGTACTAGATTATAGCTATGAAAGTAGATGAGTGTGGGGTGGTGGAGTGTGCACCATAAAATACCTCTTCAAACAATCTTATAGTGTAGCCCAAGCCACCAATTATGCTCAAAAAAGAGAGCCTAAAAAGATATTGTTACAAAAGATGTTGACCTTGAGTGTACACACTCAAGAGGTTAGAAAATATTAAGAAGATAGCCTCCGGGCAGGAGAAAAAGGATAAAGAAATACAGTTAATGTAGTGATATAGGTCGTTCTGTGATGCTAAATCAGACATTGCTTGAGAGGCAATCCAAGCTAAGGTAGGTATGTGATTTTTTGTATTTTAGTTTTTATTTCACATTTGTTTTTGCTTTTGTTGAGTCACAGATTGATGAGAAGTCTGAGTACCAAAAAACCTAAGCTACAGAGCATGGAAAATACTAGGTGTATGATCTACCAGACTTCGTTTATCATTTAAGATACTACTAGCTAGGTCTAGAGGCCTCAAGAAGTATTTCTACCCTGCTTTTTAACTATACTTTGGGGACAAAGTGTGTTTATAAGTGCGGGGTGGGGAATCTTCCCATGGCTTATGGTGAAGTTCTGCTATAGGGTTTGTTTTTACTTGTTTTATTAGTTTTTGACTAAAGTTAAAAAAATTCAAAAAGATTTTATTTTTCTCTTTGTTTATTTTTAGTTTGTGGTGTCAGTTTAGTCGGGGCATACTTCATCCACCCCTTGGTTTTTCTTTTTGGTTCTTTTTCGGAGGGCGTCCTTGAAACCAGTATCTCTTTTTATTTTTAGGAGTAAATTTTAGATTTTTTTACATTAGGAATAAGTGAGATTTCTTGCTAGTTGCTATGTGTGATTGCAGGATGAAAGTGGTTTTCAATGAGAAAGCCTGTTGATTGTGCTGAATGACTACTTTTGAGATTCCTAGGATCATTTATATGACTTTAGTAAGATGTTGTCTTAATGTTTACTTCATGTTATTGCTTGGTTTAGAGTCTTTAATGATCCTACTTGATTTTAGCATATGCCATGTGTGATGCGAGGTTTGTTGTAGTAATTGTTGCATTTTGATGTATGGAACTTATTTGGTGTGTACTCAAAACAAAACAAAGAGTGTTGGGTTTAAGAGATAATATAGGAAATTTCATGATAGCCATGTTTATACCCTCTTTGATCTACCTATGTGCATAATCTTAGTCAACCCAATTGAGCTATAACTTATTCCCCTCTTTGATTGACTGTAATTTGATCTAAAACTCCTAAGCAATTTAGTTGAAAAATTAAAATAGTTAAGGAGTGTAAAATTGAAGAAGAAAAAAGTGAAAGTGAATCCCCAAGGAGTAGCGAGTGGTATTGAAAAGGTTTATGTTCTGTGTTTGGGAGTATTGTAATGAAAAAAAGAAAATTATGCAAAATTAAATCATGTGTTTAGAGTAAACTATACCTCCATACTATATATAAACTAGTTTAAAGATATTGGGCAACACAAAAGAGTATGGGAAGTTTGTAGTGGTGAAACTTTGGTCATTTTGAGAAGAGCCTAATGAATAATGTAATGTATTAAAGTGCTTAGAAAAGATAGTCACTATTACTAGCTAGAATAGTTCATACCCATCCCTTAGCCTACATTATAACCCTTAAATTCCTTATTGATTTTGAGCCTTAACATTCCTATATTAATAGAGTACTTTACTATCAAGCCTATGGTTCATCTCGTGTGGCATGAGAATTCTTTGGGAGAGAGAAAAATATTGATTCTTATACCTATTTTGTGATGAATTATATATATATACGAGTGAATATGGGTAACTCTCTTGTGGTGAGGGTGCATGTTTGATGATATTTAGGTGACTTATATGATCACTTTGATTGAGTAGCATGCATTAGTTTTCCAACTTGGTGGAGTCAATTCTTGATGCTAGGATGGTTTGAAGTTGTGTTCATGAGCTTTCAAATGTATATGTCATGCTTAAATTAGAACTTTCTATCTATGTAGCGATTGTAGTGCTAGATTGAGTGTCTTATTTGTTGTAGTGTTAATGATTGAGTCTGCCTTAGATAATTCTTAATTTAAAAAATTTTTCAAGAATGAAAAAGGCTCTAAGTATGGGGTGATGATCTTAGTTGGAATTATGTACCTTAGTGTCATAATCCTCAGGTGTTTTGCTTAGATTTGAGGACTTATTGTGAGTGTAATGGGTGAATATTCACATAATTTAGCATCTAAGTGTTAAAATACTTGATTACAATGTTTAAGTTGTGTTTAATACAAGTTTGGAATGAAAATGATCACTTAGAGTTTAGGTGAGAAAACTAATGTTACTAGCTTCAGTTATGTGTTGTTCTAGTTTATCTTATTGGATTCTATTGTGTTTAAGCATTACTTTGGGGTGATTTGATGGTATAGGAAGCCCTATGAGATATTAAAGTCAATGATGAGATTCTGTACAAGCTGAATTTGAGGAGGAAAGACAACCACAAAGTAAGGAACTTAAAACCAAATGGATAGAACAAATGTAAACAAAATCTTAAAATTCTGAGCACTAGGGCGTGACATGCCATATAGCATCCAAGCTAAGAGTGTTCCATTCCCTTGGACACAAAAATAATTTTTAAATTCCAGTGTTTATCCATAATAAGGGTGTTCCATGTCCTTATCATGTCAATCCCTTAGCATGGAACACCCATGTTGCCAAAATGGGCTTCTGTTTCCAACTGTAAATAAAACACTCTTATGTTACAGTGCACACCTTGGACGACCTTTGGTGGTTAGAATACACTTGAAGAGGCTTATATTAGGGTTTTAGTTCTTTTCTTTAGTTTACTTTTGTATAATATATATATATATGAAATTCATTATTATGATTCGTTATAATTCCATGACTGGCTAAACACCTTCTTCTAGGGTTTCTTCTAGGGTTGAGGCATAAAACATGAATACTTAAGCTTACATTTGAGTTATTTTATGTTTATTATCACCATTGGTTATTAATATATCCTTTTATTTACTATTTCACTAATTCACAACCCTTAGGATAAATGTATATTTCTACTATGAGCTCGAAAGAAGGAACAACAGATTAGAACATCGGATATATAGAGTGGTATCTTATACAGAGAGGGATTGAAGTTAAGATTTGTGGTTAGGATAGGAATTTACCTAATTCACCCCACTTGGTTCATATACGGGTTTAACTTAGTTCTAACATCCCCGATCAATGATGTGGTTGTAAGTCTAAGTTAGATAGACGGTTAGAGGATGATCATTCCCTAATTATGTTATCAAACTCGTAAATCAACAACTAAGATAATCAACTAACAACGAAATTATATAGCCAAGTATGATTGTTCGTAGTGACTTGACCTTTTATTTCTCACCATTATTGTTCAACCACTTTATATAATCTTATTGTTTACGATTACATTACATTTTTAAATCTCAAACATTATTGGTTACTCTCTCACTTGTTTAACCTTTGTAGTATTACTGGAATTAGATCATTGTTGATTACAAGTCTATGTGGGATCAATACTTAGATTTTAAAGGCCGCTTTACTACTTGTATGACCACGTACACTTTCATATGAGCTTCGATGCAATAGTGTGCCCATTGAGGAGAGACTTGGTGTAGAGGTAATAGCAGCGGTGATCATGAATTTTAATAGTGATGGTATTGATGAATATGATAAAATGGTGAGATCTGTTATTGGCATGGGTTCTTATTCTTATATGCTAAAGAAGTTGGATCATGACTCGAAGAATAGAGAGACTTCACCAGCTCGACCATCCATTGAGGATCCACTATTCTTAGAATTGAAGGCCCTCCCTTCTCACTTGAATTATGCATTTTTGGGGGTCAATAATACCTTGTTGGTTATTATTGCTGTAGATTTCTTGGATACGCTAGTTGAGAGCTTGATCTCAATATTTCATAGGTTTAAATAGGCCATTGGTTGGATCACTGGGGACATTATTGATATTTTACCCAAAATTTGCCCTCATACAATTCAATTGGAATTGGAGTGTGTGCCGAGCATTGAGTATTAGCATTGTTTGAATCCACTTATACAAGAGGTGATAAAGAAGAACATTATCAAGTGGTTAGAAATAGGTGTGGTTTACCTTATTGCTGATAGAAAGTGGTTGAGACCGGTTCAGTGTGTTCCGAAGAAGGGTGGGATCACTGTGGTCCCTAATGAAAAAAATGAGTTAGTGCCCATGAGACCAATTATGAGAATAAGAGTTTGTATAAATCATCGAAAGTTGAATACTTAGATATTGAACGATCACTTTTCTATGTCATTCATGGACCAGATGTTAGACTGTCTTGCTGGTAGAGGATGGTATTATTTTCTTGATGGTTATTTGGGGTATAATTAGATTTATATTGCCCCCAAAGACTATGAGAAAACCACTTTTACATGTCCATATAGTAAATTTGCATTCAAGAGGATGCCTTTTAGACTTTGTAATGCTCCCGCCGTCTTTTGATGTTGTATGATATCCATCTTTTCTTATATGGTGGAGGATACTATAGAGGTATTTATGGATTATTTCTTGATTGTGGGTGACTCTTTTGATAACTATTTCGTCCACTTGGCTAAGTCACTTTTGAGAAGTGAGGAGTGCAACTTGGTATTGAATTTGGACAAGTGTCACTTTATGGTTAAAGAGGGGATAGTTTTGGGCACAAGATTTTGCAGAAGGAAATAGAGTATGGCAAGGCTAAAATTGAGCTGACTGAGAAATTACCCTATCGATTTTTGTCAAAGGTATTTAGAATTTATTGGGTCATGTAGGGTTATATAGGCAATTCATCAAAGACTTCTCTAAAATTGTAAATCCATTATGCAAATTATTTGGAAAAAAGGTGAAGTTTGTTTTTTATGACGCTTGTCTCAAGGCCTTTGAGTGCCTAAAAGAAGGATTGATTTCTACCCATATCATTGTGTCTCCAGACTGGACTCTTCCATTTGAGGTGATATGTGATGATAGTGGTGTGACCCTAGGAGTTTTCCTTGGCCAAATATTTGAGAAAATACTTCATGCCATCTATTATGCCTGCAAAGCTCTCAACCCCGTACAAAAAATTATACGGTTACTAAACAAGAGTTATTTGCGGTAGTGTTTGTTTTTGAGAAAATTTGGTCCTATTTGATTAGTACCAAAGTCATTGTGCATACTTATCATGTATCTTTGAGGTACCTTATGGCGAAAAAAGATGTGCAACCGAGGTTGATTCGGTGGGTACTATTGCTGCAGGAGTTCAACTTTGGGGTTTAGGACCAAAAAGGTACAAAAAATTAGATTCCATACCATCTATACTTCCTAGAAGGGGAGTCGATGCTTAAATTAGAGGATGTTCTTGAAATTGATGATACTTTTCTAGATGACCGAGTCTTGGCAGCATCACAAGACTTAGTTCCCTAGTTTGCAGATTTTGACAATTATTTGGCAAGTGATCTCATCTTGAAAGACATGTCGTTTAATAATTTATACATGAGGTATGAAATTTTTTTGAGATGAGCCTTACTTATTTGGGGTGTGTGCAGATGGTGCGAAATTGGAGGTGTATTCCAAAAGTTGAGATGATGACCATTCTTGAGGCTTGTCATTCATCACCAGTTGGGGTCACCATGGTGGTACTTGCACGACTCTTAAGATTTTGTCATGTGGGTACTATTGGAAGATTATTTATAAATATGCACATAACTATGCTTGATCCTGTGACCAATGCCAGCACCAAGGAAATATCTCACACAAGCATGAGCTCCCTATGACACCAATTCTTGAGTTAAATATTTTTTATGTGTATGGAATTGATTTCATGGGCCTATTTTTTACTTAGCAGAGAATAAAGTAATTTTGATGTTTCTAAGTGAGTGGAAGAAGTTGTGTTTCCCAATAATAAGGGTTGCAGTGTCACAACTTTTTTTAATTAGAACATATTCTCTTGATTTGGTACTCCATATGCTATCATTAGTGATGGTGGGTCCTATTTATGCAATTATCTATTTAAGGTCCTACTTGAGAATTATGGTGTTAAATATGTGGTGGAAATTCCTGACCATCTATAGACAAGTGGGTAAATTGAGGTCTCCAATCATGAGATCGAGTCCATTTTGGCAAAGATTGTGAATGCCAACCAAACTGATTTGTCGGCAAAGCTAGATGATGCACTTTGGGACATTCATACAAATTACAAACCTCCTATAGGTGTATCTCTATATCAGCTTGTGTACGGCAAGGCATGTCACTTGCTGATTGAACTTGAGCACTAGGCACTATGGGCATTGAAGAAAATGAATTTTGAGTGGAGTGATTCTGCAAACATGAGAATAGTTAAGAGAAAAGAGTTGGATGAATTTTGCCTCTGTGCTTATGAAAATTCAGCCTTGTATAAAGATAAAATGAAGGTGTACCATGACAAGAAGATTAAGAAAAAGGTATTCCAGCCCTGTGTTATGGTTTTGTTGTATAATTTGAGACTTTGCTTGCTTCCTGGCAAGTTGAAGTCAAGGTGGTCTAGACCATTCACCATGGTTAGATTATTTCCACATGGTTTAATTGAGATAAAATGAGAAGGTGATGCTCCATTCAAGGTGAACTAGCATTGTGTCAAGCATTACATTGGCAGCATGAAGGAATTGAAAGTATGTGCAGATGTTAGTCTTGGCAAAGTCAAAGTAGCCAAGGCAATTGAGTTATGCCGCAATGTTAAATCAGGCATTACATGGGAGGCAAACAATGGGCTCGTTAGTAAATTCTGAGTAACCAACATATCCACGTCATGCCACGACGTTAAATTGAGTGTTGCATAAGAGGCAACCCATGGTCGTACTCATTACATTATAGGGTAGTTTATGTGTTCATTGTGCAGGGCCAAAAGATGCAAGAAAGAATAGAAAATTTTCTACTGGTCAGGTCCTCATGAGGGACCCTACAAGTCGTAGGGACACACTATATGGATCTAAAAATAGTATTTTCTAGCTAGACAATGAGTTACCTGAAAAGTCATCAAGAGACCCAATGACTAATTGGGTGGATTCGTAGGGTGATCAGTACCCAGTGCACTGCATTACTTAGCACCCTACGACTGTTAGAACAACTCGCAGCCTCTGGCAATGAGTCATATCCTGACTCGTAGGGTGCCCAGCCACTATGGGAATTTTCATTTTTATTTGTTTTTCTTTCTTTCTTCTAATGCTAACTAATAGATATTCTTCCCTCAGGTAAAATGGCGCTGAAGAATAACTTAGCAAAGGGCACCAAGTATACCCCAAAGAAGCAAGTTCGCCCTACCCACCAACTTAGTGATGAGCTCACTAATGATGAGTCCAGTTGTTCTATGGAGGAATAACCCATCTAAAAACTAATGGAGCCAAGGAGCAATTTACCTCAAAGACAGAAGGCTAAGTCCTAGATAAAGAACTCAAGTCAATCACTATCACACTCCCCTTTCTAGTCTATAGAAAGAGAGAGCCAAATTCTGAGGATGTTGAGAAGAGTGCATAATGAGGGAAAGATTCCTCCAAAAACACCACCAAGGCTACATCTAGTAATGCCTCCGACAGCGAAGAAGCTGAGTTGGATTTTGAGGACGGAGATAGTAGTGAGGAAAGAGAATCTCCAATGGAGATTCCTCCTCTTTTATTGGTCCATCCTACTTTACAGCTTGAGCCTGCCCAGATGTTAATCGTTAATCAGTAGGGGTACCCCAGGATATAGGAGACTTATGATCAACATAGTGCCATTGTTACCAGCATAAGGAATCATAAGAGAGGGTTCTATCTCAAACTCAAGTTGATAACCATGGGCATTTTTGAGATGCTTGAGTTTGAGGCTCAATTCAAAGAGTACCACATTGAGTGGGTGAAGAGAGCCTTAGGTAGATATAGCCTGGCACTAGTTTGGGTGTCTTATGTAACGTACCAGATGGAGATGAGGCAAATGTATCTGTAAGAGTTATCATAGAAAAGAGGTGATCCCTTACACTTGCTGATGATTTAAGGTATTTGGATGAATAGCTCAGTTCAGACCAGCTCCATGTTTCTATCTGGAGTAGTGTCTTAGCTCCTCACCTATACTTCAAAGATTGATCACCATATTGAGGTGATGTAGAAAGTGAACACAAAACAAATTAGGACCAATGATAAATATATGCATCTAAAATGGATAGCGGGGATTATTACTACTGTGCAGGAGGTGGCACCTTGGGTTAATGGCCCATCTACACAAATCACTAATGCCAACCTGAGTTTTGAAGTCAAGGCTTGGTGGACTTTGGTTTGGCATCAGTTTAGCCCAACTATGGGAAATAACATTCTTACTTGGTCACCAATATTATGAAGGGCTATGAGATCGACATAGATAAGATCCTTGTGAAGGATATTCATGATTAGGTTGTGAGTACAAATACAAACTTGGGCTTCCCATGTTTATTAACTTAGATTTTCCTAGATGTGTGAGTACCAATGATCCTGAATATTAATCATTTTTTTACTGTCCATCAAACCACTAACTTGGGGTTGACCTAAGACCATGCCAACCTAATTTTGAAGGCCAAGGTTAGGGCATCACTTTTGTAGGTAGCTTTGCAGGCCACGGGCACATGGATATAGATACTCCAGGTTTTGCTGACCTTGGATATGCTCCTATTGAGACTGCTCGATCTATGCCATAGGCTTACACAGATACAGCAACGTCCTCATAGGCCCTAACTCCTCTGACCCCGAGACTGTCCTTATCACATATACCTTTAAGTGGATAAGTTTTGGTCTCAGAGGAGTTCTTGACCAGTGTGCTAAAGAGATTAGGTACCCTCGAGTGAAAAGTAACTAATATCAAGGAGGGGGTATAGTCATGGATAAAGAGGGAGATATGGAGCAAGATAGAGGTTATACATATCTAATTTGATAGCATTGAGCGACGGATTAACCAAACATGGGTAGAGGTTTAGGCCTCAAATCTTATAGGTATCCGTGCAGAGTTTACCATATTATAGGCTACTATTAAGGACATAGTTGCGAGGTCGTTCCTTGTTATTCCAATTATTGAGGAATTTCCTATTGAGGATGTTCTAGATATTTAAGGCATGAAAAAAACTATTAACAAGAAAGGTGGAGAGACAGTAAGTAAGAGAATAAGATAGAAAGATGAGGTATATGCAGCTCGGGTAACTAGCCTGCAGATATTACAGGACCACTTGACTAATGTTCACAAGATTAGAGCGGGAGCTGGTTGCTTCCAAATAGGTGAGATGACAGTTGTGACTGCAACTAATGTGAGCGAGAGTAAAAAATTTCCTCTTGAGAGCGAGCCACCATTGAGCGCATCCCCCACCAATTATGACACTATTAATGTGAGCTTCTCCATCACCCCAGGGACCACTATTAATGAGAATGGGACCCAGTGTGAGGCCTTCCTACTGAGGCATCTTGATTCTGCGTCTAGTGTTCCTAGGTATATCTTCATCCCTTGTATTTATATTATAGTTATGCACTGGAGACAGTGCATAGTCTTTAGATGGGGGTGGAATATACCACAATCGAGAGATTTTCTTGTCATTCTTCTTTTTACGTAGGCTACATTATCCTAGTAGAACCTGCATGGTTAGGTCATATTGTGTTTTATGTTTTGGGTTTTGTGCTATTTCTTTTTAAGCAGGAGAAAAATAAGGAACCTAAGTGCAGTTGACAAATGTTTTATGTGTTTAAACTATTTTGAGAAAAGAAATCGATAAAAATGATACCCCTCCTAAGATTTTGTAAACTGTGTGATGTAAATAACTATGTGACCATCATTTGAATCTTGTCATGGCATTTGTATTAGGGACAAAATAACCATAGCTTAGCATTGCATAAACTGGATAGGTAGTAGTTGGTGATATAATTTTGTACAATATGTCTGTGGGGTACTTACCCAATTCCTTGTGTGCATTTAACCCGGTTAGTCTTGCCCAGATTGTAGGGTAGTTGGTTAGGATATGATCATAAGCCAATTTTGACTTAGTCCACTCTTTGCCTAAATATCCATCCAAAAATGAATATCCCTTGATCCCTAATTTAATCCTACATTAACCTATTTTCTTATTTTCACATTTTCACCTTTCTAATTAATTACAATGAACTTGTTTCGGGGCATGTGATGACGTCTAAGCAACACCTTATTTTGGATGATGATACGGTCATTGTTAAGATATAGTAACCAAACTGAAGTTGGGGTGGAATCCAATGAGAACACATGGCTTTGCAGTTATCAGCAGTTGTAGTCTACGGGCAGTACTGGAATGTAAATGGGGGATTTGTTTGTAATAGTTTCAAGCAAGTAACAATATTTAACTTTGGTTGAAATCAGTTATAGGTGAACACTAGGATTGTGTCCCCCCTGGCTTATCAACTCTGTAGATTTGTCGTATAATATTAAACCAACCCAATACATTTGACACGACCCACCTTGGGGCCTTGTCGTAATAGGCATCCCAAGTCCAACCAGGACCGAAGACCACCCCTATTACCCAACCCAACCTCTAGCCCCCTTCCCTTAGTTGGGTGAATTACGAGCATTTAACAAGATAGTGTAACAAATCACATAAGGACTCTGGCATTAGATCACAACCGTGACCAACCCAGCTATGTCCAACCATCCCATACCACCAATCCAACCATACCAAACCATAATACAAAGGCCATAACCAAAGATGTTCCAAAACATAATATAATTAATCCCAAAATGAAATATGATGGAACAGTGATAAATTATGTCTGATGATGTCAACCTCCCAGCTTATTCTAATTCCAAAGCCGACACTAATACTGATCCCGCCCATTTCAACCCATAGAAGTACCACAAAGCCTCTAACCAAAAGAGTAATGAAATTCGGTTTGGACATGCCCCCAACCATATCCAAAACCAATATCTAAAATAAAACAATAATGTCTAGGAATATCCATAACATGAAATGGAGCCTTCTGAATGGATGGAAGCTCACTACTTTAGTCCAAATGCTAATCCTGAGTCAATCACTATGTAGGAAGAGTAGAACGGTTGGTTCCTGCATAGCGTAGGCATACAACCGCCAGTAGACGGGGTTAGAGAGTGACCTCTAGGAAGATCTCAAGGTAAGGATAAAATAATTCGATTTATAAAACCAAGTAAAACAATCTACATGAAAACAACCATACATATATATATATAACCATGCCGGGAAAAGGGATCGGGTTTAGTATGCCTTTAAAACCTTTACCTGGGCTATATAGCTTTGCCATCCAAAACCACCTAGGGCGATATGGGTTCAGCTCTCCCTACTGAAAGGGCCCCAGTGCATGTAGCCGCACACCACACGACTAGGGAATTATCCTATGGGATGACTAGTATATCCCCAAAATAAAGTGTGACATCATACACATGGTCACCAAGACCAACCTCATATCATCAAATATTAGTTTCCAATTTTGGTCCTCCCGGGACCTCCACCTTCCACGGCATAACTACATCTTCCGCTATTATTTCCCAATTAAAACCAATTTCCATATAACCAAACCATCAACCATTTATTAACCAAGGCCATTGATATTGGTATCGTCATACCAACCCTTACTTGCAAGTACCATCCACAGCCAACTATTTATAGGTTAAAGGGGACTTTCAAGTGCTCTTATATTTACCATATTAAACCAGTTGGGAGACTTCCATTGTCCCCATAAGCAACACCAATTAGACCTTTACCATTTCAAGCCATTTAAACCATGTGTAATTCCTTTACCAAGTTTTAAAGCATGCAAGTGTTCCAATAAAAGTAGTCAATGCAATAAACATATCTTTATAAGCATTTTGTCAAACACATTGGGGGCATAATACGACCAAAACTATTTCCAATTACCATTAAATCATTCCTATGCAATCCAATTATCCAAAGCCACCATTAATACAAATAAAAGCATAATTAAAACCATGGGAAATCATAACCGACCATTTAACATCAAAACCCCAAAATCATATTTGAAAACAAAAATCATATAATCAATGAAATCATGAAAACATTCATACAAACCATGCCTTTAATTAAAATTAACAATGACGAAAGAGAACATGCCTTAAACCAAGATGATAACAGAAGGAAATCACCAGGACAAGCCCCAAATTAATCCTCTAGTTAAAACCCTAGCTCCCCTTGCCCAAAAGTTTTTGAGAGAATTATAGAGTGTTTAAGAAGAATTTCTAAGTGTTAATGAATAGAGTTAAAGGGTAAATAACCTTCCAAGAAGGTTAGAAGTCATGAGACTCTATTAGGATAAGTGTAGAAATGTCTAGAATACCCCTACTTAAGTTGTACCAAAATCCCATCACAGGGATACGACTGAATCACATGAGTCGTACCCACCGATACGATCGGTATCCACCACTCATATCCTGAACCTCCAACCTTGGAACAAATATTTTCCAGTATATGACTCATTCAACCAAGTTGAAACCACCGCATACGATCTGTATCCATGACCCGTATCCCTGGCAGAATAAAATACCAGGAGGATTGAACACTGTCTACCATACGAGTCCCTAGTACAATTCATACCCTGGCTTATGGCTCGTGGTGAGCCACTCATACTCAGATCTAACCTAAGTAACCAAGTCTAAGATTAAGCTAAGGAACTAAATGATCTGTAACAACCAATACAACTCGTACGCCTAAGTCATATCAATTCTAGTAACAAAAATCCATCCTACTAACCAACACTTCTCAGTATACAACCCAACCATACCATCCATACCCCAACATACAGATCATACCTATAAGTCATATTGGGTCCAAAGATTAGAATTCTAGAAAATTTTCTAAGGTCCAGAAACTAGGATGTTTTAATCTCCTTCACAAGGAACATTCATCCATGAATGACAGACAAGGTAGGGGGAACCATACGCAAGAGTCATTTACATTATCAAATATATTCCTAATCTTTAAAATAGTCCAAAAGCAAAGAGGCAAAGAGATAAATCTCTCCTTTAATCAAACTCAAAAAACACAGATATGTTAAAGACATATACCTTCCGCACAAAACCCAAAAGCAAAAAACAAATGCAGATATTTGGACTTCATGTCCTTTTCTGCTTCCCATGTAGCTTCTTTCACCTTATGGTTCCATCAAAGAACCTTAACCAAAGACACATCCTTGGTACACATTCAATGAACCTGCCTATCCAAGATCTCAATCAAAACTTCTTCATAATACAAAGAATCATTCATACCCAGTCCTTCTAAAGGAACAACCAAAGAAGGATCACCAATAAACTTCATCAACATAGAAACATGAAAGACTGAATGAACCAAGCTCAAGCTAGAAGGAAACTGTATCTTATAAGCAACATTACCAATTTTTAAAAAATCTCATAAGGACCCACATACCAGGAACTGAATTTCCTCTTCTTGCCAAACTAAACTAATCCCTTCATGGGAGATACCTTAAGGAAAACCTTCCCCAACCACAAAATCCAAGTATCTACGCCCAACATATGCAGGACTTTTGGCGACTTTGGGCAGCCTTAAGCATCTCCCAAATCACCTTCACCTTCTCCATAGCTTGGTAGATCGAATTGGGACCAAATATGTCTGCCTCAACAAGATCAAACCAACCAATAGGAGATCTGAACCTTCTACCATACAATGCCTCAAAAGGGGCCATACAAATACTAGAATTATAGCTAGTGTTGTAAGCAAACTCCACCAAAGGTAGATGCTCATCCCAATTTTCACCATAATCAATCACACAAGCTTGAAGCATATCATCCAACTCTAAATAGTGCTCTCTGCTTGCCCATCTGTGTGCAATTGAAAAGTAATACTCATACTTACCTTGGTCCCCAACCCTCTCAAAAAAGATCCTCATAAGTGAAACGTAAACTGTATTCCACAATTATAAATAATTGAAAGAGGTGCCCCATGCATCTTTACGATCTCCTAACGGTACAGCTTCATATAATCCTTCACCGAGAAGGTTGTCCGCACTAGCAGAAAGTGCATATACTCAGTCATCCTATCCACGATGACCTAAATTTAATCATATTAACTACGAGATCGAGGAAGACCAGTAACGAAGTCCATATTGATCACTTCCTACTTCCGTTAAGGCAAATCAATTTCTTGATACAACCTCCTAGCCTCATGTGCTCAACCTTAACCTGTGGACACACCATGCACTTGGCCACAAAATTATCCACATCTCTTTTAATGCCATTTCACCAATAGATCTCCTTGAGATCATGATACATCTTACTCGAGTCGGGATGAACAACATAGCGTGAATCATATGCCTCAGCAAATATTCTTTATTGCAACCTGGCGACATCAGGAACAAACAACCTTCTTTGGTACCATTAAGTACCCTTACTACCAATCTCAAACACCACTACCTTTTTCCGACTAATGTCACTCTTGATTTTCATCAAGATAGGATCTTGCACTTGTTTTTCCTTAATCTCCACACTAAGAAATGATTGAACCTCTTCTTGCACCATCACACCACTATCCTTGAAGTCTAAGAGGCGAACTCCAAGACTAACCAAGCGGTGAATATCCTTCACCAGTTCCCGTTTTCCTTCTTCCACATGAGCCAAACTCTCCATGGATAACCTTCTAAGAGCACCAGCAATCACGTTAGCCTTACCATGGTAATAGTGAAGACTCATATCATAATCCTTGAGAAGCTCAAGTCACCTCCTCTGCCTGAGATTAAGCTATTTTTGGTTGAACACATACTGTAGGCTCTTATGATTAGCAAAGATATCTACGTGCATACCATACAAATAATGTCATCATATTTTCAAAGCAAACACAACCACCAACAGCTCCAAATCATGAGTAGGATAATTCCTCTCATGTATTTTCAACTACCTAGAAGCATGGTTAATTACCTTTCTATGTTGCAACAACACACAACCAAGCCCTACCCGAGATACATCACAATAAACCACAAATCTATCAATACCTTACAATAAAGTCAAAATTAGAGCCGAAGTTAACTTATCCTTCAACTTTTTAAAACTCCCTTCACAAGCATATGACCAAGAAAACCTAACCTTATTCTGAGTTAACTTAGTCAAAGGAGTAGCTATCGATAAAAATTCTGAGTTAACTTAGTCAAAGGAGTAGCTATCGATAAAAAGCTTTCCACAAACCGCATGTAATACCTGGCTAAAGCCAAGAAGCTCTGAATATCGAATGGAGTCGTGGGCCTAGGCAACCTCTTAACATAGCAACCTTCTGTGGATCCATCATGATCCCTTCACTACAAATAATATGACCCAAGAAAGTTAAAGCATTCAAGGAAAACACACACTTGGAGAACTTGGCATACAACCGTTGTTCCTTTAAGGTTTGCAACACCATACGGAGGTGATTAACATAATCCACCTTACTTTTCGAAAAAAACAAAATGTTATCAATAAAAACAATGACGAAGGGATACAAATACTAACAGAAAACTTTATTCATCAGATCCATAAATGTCACCTGAGCATTAGTCAACCCAACTGACATCACCAAGAACTCAAAGTGCCCATACTGAGTATGAAAAGTCATCTTAGGGATATCTACCTCCTTAATCTTTAGCAGATGGTACCTCGATCGAAGATCTATCTTAGAAAAAAACTTGGCACCTTGCAACTGATTAAATAGATCATCTATCCTTGGAAGAGGATACATGTTCTTAGCTGTCACGTTGTTTAGCTACATATGTAAACAACATCCGAAGGGAACCATCCTTCTTGTACACTGACAACACCAGTGCACCCCAAGGAGGTACACTAAGATAAATAAACCTTTATCCAGAAGATCCTTAAGTTGCTCCTTGAGTTCCCTTAACTTAGCCGAAGCCATTCTATACGGAGGAATAGAAATTGGATGAGTGTCCAGAATTAGATCAATACCAAATTCTTTTTTTTTATCCGAAGAAACACCAGGAAGATCATCCAAAAAGACCTTTGGAACTCATTAACCACTGGAACTGACTGGAAAGAAGGACCTTCTGAAATAGAATCTTTAACCCAGACCAAATGATAAAGACAAACTTTAGAGATTAACCTTCGAGCTCTAAGATTAGAAATAAATCTCTCCCTAGGTGCTAAATAAACACCTTCTTATTCTATAATCAGTTCACCAAGGAACCTAAGGATAACCCTACTGATCCGACAACCCAAGGACACATAACAAGAGTGTAACTAGTCCATACCCAGAATGACATTAATCCACTATATCCAACTCAAATAGATCCACCAAGGTCATCTTGCTGCCAAAAGATACCACACACACCCTATAAACTCTTTTAACAATAACTGAGTCACCTATTAGGGTAGAAATAGAAAAAGGATCCAAAATAACTTTCAGATCAAAACCAAAAGATACAACCACATAAGGAGTCAATAGGAGAGAGTAGACCCCAGATCAAGCAAATAATATATGTCATAAGAGAAAATATATAATGTACCAATAATGATATCAGGAGATGCCTCGTATTCCTTCCAAGATATCAAAGCATACAACCTATTCTAACCAACACCAGAACTAGAAGCAGTAATAGAAGCGGATGCAAAACTACTAGGTGTAGGAGTAGAAGATGAAGCCACAGGAATCTTATTCGCCCCCATAGCAACCTTATTAATTGGACAATCCCTGAGTCGATGGCCTGCCTATCAATATTTAAAGCATTTATCAATTTTTTCATCATAATAACCCTGATGAGGATGACTACAGAATCGACAAAGAGGGAATAAATAAGCTGAATAACCTCTGTTTGCCTGAGATTGGGCTCCTTGTACTTGGAAATTGTACCACCATGATAACGTTTATTGCCCAACTGGTAAGGAGCACTAGCAAAAGAGTAGGTACCAAAACTCCCCCACTTCTTTTTTGCCATTAGCCACCATCTCAACCACTCTAAGATTGAGCACCTCCCAGATTAGAAAATGTACTCCTCTTTCCTTACCTATCCCTAAACTCTGCCTTCTTCCTCTTTTCATGCTCAATCTGCTGTATATGAACAGTCAACCTAGAGATATCCATATCTTTAATCAGCAAGGTAGTCTTGCCCTTAAAAATCATATCCTGATTCAACCTAGAAGTGAACTTCCTCATTCTAGCCTGCATGTCAGTCACCAGATCAGGAGCATACCTTGACAATTTATGAAACTTCAAGGCATATTCCTTGATAAACATTCTCTCCTGCTAGATATTCACAAACTCTTCCATCTTTGTTTCCCTCAACTCCTGGGGAAAGAAACAATCTAAAAAAGCACCAGAGAAAGCACCCCATAAGGATGATTCCTCCACATCTTCTCTATCCCTATCCTACTCTTTATACCATTGATAAGCAACCTTTCTGAGCTGGTAAGTTGCAAAGTCACCCCCTCCACATTAGTAGTTTGCATCACCCAAAATAACTTTTTAATCTTATCCAGGAAGCCCTGTGGATCCTGCTCCACCTTTACTCCAAAAAAAGAGATAGGATCCATCTTCATAAATTGGCCAACCCTTGTGGCCTCAACTAATAAAGAACCAGATACATCCCACTCAGCCTGAGTAGCAACTAGTTTAGCAATATCATAAATCGACTAATGGAATTCTGCATTATTCACCTCGCCTTGAGGAGGACCAGTAAAAATTGGTAGAACTCTAGAACTATCAGGGATAGGACCATGAGATCAAAGATGAAACCCAGAAGTAGGATGCACCCCTTTACCATTACCTTTAGATGGGATAAAAGAATTTTCCTATGTTTCAGATCTACAAGGCATGATCTGAAAGGTGAATAAATAAGGATTAGATAAGATTTTAGGAATGAGACTCCAAGCTTGAGAATAGAATACCAAAAAAGTAAAACATTCCTAAATGTCTTGTAGCATTTCCTTTATGAGTGTGGCATGCTACACACTCTTAAAAGAAACTCTACTCGACACGGCTTTATGGACTTCCAATTGACCATAAACCTAGGCTCTGATAAAACCTTGATACGACCCACCCTGGGGCCTTGTCATAATGGGCATCCTAAGTCCAACCAGGGCTGGAGACCACCCCCGTTACCCAACCCAACCTCCAGCCACCTGCCCTAAGTTGGTAGAATTTTTAGCATGTTACAAGATTGTATAACAGCTCACACAAAGACTCTGGGATTAGATCATAATCATGATGGACCCAAACGAGTCCAACCATCCCATACCACTAATTCAACCTTACCAAACCATATTAATACAAGGGCCATAAACTACGCCATAACCAAAGATGTTTTAAAACATAATATAATTAATCCCAAAATAAAATATGATGGAATAGTGAAAAATTATGTTTGATGATGCCAGCCTCCCAGCTTATTCCAATGCCAAGGCCGACACCAATACCGATCCCACTTATTCAAACCAATAAAAGTACCATAAAGCCTCTAACCAACAGAGTAATGAAATTTGGTTGGGATATGCCCCCAAGAATACCCAAATCCAATATCAAAAATAAAACCAAAATGTCTAGGAATATCCATAACATGAAATGGAACTTTCTGTAAGGATAAAGCCACCACATCAGTCCAAATGATAATCCAGAGTTAATCACTATGTAGAAGGAATAAAACACTTGGTTCCTGCATAGAATGGGTATACAGTCACCAGTAGAAGGGTTTATGAGTGATCGCTTGCATGATCTCAAGGTAAGGATAAAATAATGTCATTTATAAAACCAAGTAAAACCATCCATATGCATACAACCATACATATATTTATAACACCATGCCAGGAAAAAAGATCGAGTTTAGTATGCCTTTAAAGCCTTTACCTGGGTTATGTAGCTTTGCCATCTTAAACCACCCATGAGATATAAGGGTTCAGCTTCCTCTGATGAAAGGCCCCAGCACGTGTAGTTGCACGAACAAGGAAGTATCCCACTGGATGACTAGTACATCTCCAAAATAAAGTATGACATCATGCACACTGTCACCAAGACTAACCTCATATCGGCAAATAGGAGTTTTCAGTTTTGATACCCTAAGACCTCCACCTTCTATGAATTAGCTATACCTCCTGCCATTATTGCCCAATTAAAACCAATTTCCAAATAACCAAACCATTATCCATTTGTTAACCAAGGACATTGATATTGGTAACATCATACCAACCCTTACTTGTAAGTATCATCCATAGCCAACCATTTATAGGTTTAAGGAGACTTTTAAGTGCCCTTTCATTTACCATATTAAACCACTTGGGAGACTTCCATGTTCTTTACAAGCATAAATAATTAGACTTTTACAATTCCAAGCTATTTAAACCATGTCCTTTACCAAGGTTTAAAACATGCAAGAGTTCCATTAAAATTAGTCAATGCAATGAACATATATTTATAAGCATTTTGTCAAACACATTGTGGGCATAATATGATCAAAACTAATTCCAATTACCATTAAACTATTCCCATGCAATCCAATTGTCCAAAACCACCATTAATGCATATAAAAGCATAATTAAGCCCATGGAAAACCATAACCAACCATTTAACATCAAAATCCCCAAATCATATTTGAAAAACAAAATCAGACAATTAATGAAATCATGAAAACATTCATACAAACCATGCCTTTAAGTAAAATTAACAATAAGGGAATAGAACATACCTTAAACTAAGATGATGATGGAAATAAATCACCAGGACAAGCCTCAAATTGATCCTCTAGTTGAAACCCTGGCTCCCCTTGCCCAAAAGCTCTTGAGAGAATTATAGAGTGTTTAGGAAAAGTTTCTAAGTGTGAATGAATAGAATAATAAGGTAAATAACGTCAAATATGTTCAAAATTATGGGACCCTATTAGGATAAGTGGGAAATATCCAGAATAACCCACTTAAGTTGCACCAAAACCCCATAACAGGGATATGACTAACCCACACGAGTTGTACCCTCTGATACGATCAGTATCTATCATTCATATCCTAAATCTCCACTCTTAGACCAAATACTGACAAGTATATAACTCATCCCACCAAGTCTTAACCACAAGATATGATCCATATCGATGACCCATATCCTGGCAGAATAAAATTCCAGGAAAATTGAATATTGTCTACCATATGAGTCCCTGGTATGATTTATACCATGGCTTATGGCTCATGGTGAGCCACTCGTACTCAGATCCAAACTAAGTAACTAAGTATAAGATTTAAGTTAAGGAACCGAATGATCCCTAACCACCAATAAGACTCATACCCCTAAGTCATATCAATTCTAGTAACTAAAATCCATCCCACCAACCAATGTCGGTTAGTATACGATCGAAGTATACCATCTATACCCTAACATATGGCTCATACCCATGAGCCATATTGGGTCCAAATATCAAAATTCTAGGAAATTTTCTAAGGTCCAGAAACTGGGGTGTTCAACCTAACATACAGATTCAATAAGTTATGTACCTTCTACCGTCTTTTGGATGAGTAAAAAGATTTCACCCTTTACTTTTGAGTCTTAGGATGTTGCATTACTAACCCTTATATTGATTCTAGTTAATTATTATCGATTGAGTCTCTAGTTATTAGATAAAACCTATTGATCCTAGTTAACTATTACCTATTACAAAGTCAATTTCACCTAAGATAAGAATAACTAGGCTAATGATGCCCAAAACGGTATCTAAAATATCCTAAGCGGTCCAACTAACCAAAGTATTGGAATTATCATACCAACACCTAAAACCAATCCCAAATCTCAACATAATACATAAACATGCTATGAAGTAGCCTAATCTAACAACGGATTAAACCTAGCCTACCTAAGCACCGAAGAAAGCTCAAAAGATCCTTTAAATTAGTGTTTTTCCCTTTTGAGAAGCTTCCGCAAGATGTCAAGCTATCAAAATCACATTCTACTCATCAATACAAGAATAATGATACTATATTTCACTATTGTGCTTTGGGTTCAAAAATCACCCAAAAATCCCATGTAGGTCTTATTTATGAAAAATCACATTTCCAAAATCAACCCAATGTTCCTTTATGGTCAAGGAATCATTACCCTCAAAAATGGATGAAATCTAAGGTAATTTGGGGCTAAAATCAAGCCTCCAAGGTTTTGAGATTTTTGAACAGGAAATGGAAAATGTTACCAGGTAAAGGGTGTAATCTTACCACAAATTGAAGGGGAAATTAAAAAAAATAAATGTTAATCAAGCTCCTACTCTACCCATAACCTCAATTCAAAGCTATCTCCCTATTTAGGGTTTTAGCTTTCTTAGAATGGATGAAAAATAAGCAAAAGAGGGCTAAAATAGGGCATTTATACCCTTTCCAGGTTCTTGGGTATCGCTATCATGACATGGCACCTTGCGATCGCAATATCTTATGGTTGTCAAGGTGAGTTGCCATTGCAAAAAATGCACCATGATCGCGGTACCTAGTGACTATCAAGGGTATCGCGATCTCGACCCCTGGCATTACGATTGTGATGCACCAGATACAGCTGAGACTTAGAAATTTTTCAAGTCTCTGTCAAGCCTTCAGAATTCATCCACAATCCCATTTATCCAAACGGACTATGTAACCCTATCATATTCAATGTTTTGAACTCAACAGTGTAGTAGAAATTTCAATCCAAGGTTGTTTCAATAAAATATGAGGCCCACACCCAATTTCCAATTTCTCAACTTTTTGACCAACAGGTTGAATGAGGTCAGGTGCCTCAAGACCCACACCAAGAGTCCGCCTAGCCTAAAATTGATATTCTAGAGCTATTGAAATAGTCAAAATTTTCATTTGAGGTTATTTAGCTTAAGTTTTGCCCAGTTGCTATTTGGAACCAGCGATGAATTCAAAACTAAGAAATGGCTCTAAAAACTAAATAAATTATCTACTAACCGAACTGTCAGTTCTAGCAAGTCATAAACAACTTGGGAAAACTATAGAAAAGCTCTAACAGACAAAATAAGCTAAAATGTAGAAAATAACCCAAAGGGTCATTACACTAGTGCTCTGATACCAAGTTTTTCATAATCCAATTCTATACCTTGATCGATATATGGTGCTTATAACCACAAGTGATCCCAATTTAACCCTTCGCATAACATAACTAAGCATATCATACAAAACTTAAGTGAAAGTTGTAATAAGAATCATAAATGTAAGTTCTAAAACATAGATTGAAACTATAATGTATAAACTATAGAAAATCCCCAAGTGCTAACATAAACCACAAAACTAGTGCCTGAAAGCCTCTAAATCTAAACAATATAATTTTTTGGGATAAGGCCCATAGCTACCCATAAAAAATATTTCCTATAATAAGTAAGATAAAAGTCGGACTAAGCTAAGTCCATGAATAAGGAGGACTCATAGCTATTGGAATCTGGACTACAGACAACTTCCATGTTCCTAAGAATGATCGCCCATATAGAAATGAAAATATAGGCATAAGAGGCATACAATCAGTACAAGGAAGGTACTTTATGTAGGAATAATACTAAATTAATAAAATCATAAATATGACATAAATAGTGGAAAAGACCCTAAATAAGATTTTCATACACATATTAATCAACTGAAAGCAAGTTTACCATAGTAAATTATTTATGAGAAATACATATCTGAAATAATACTATATGAAGTCATAAAATGACCATATTAAAAAATTGTCAAACAAAAGTGAATATCTTTAGGTGGTAGTTTCTTACAACTAACATATATCACTTGAGCTAATGATGTCTAATCTCTAACCTAGTTTAAAGGGAGGTCTTGTACCTTTCCATGGTATATGACCTATCTATCTATGTTTAGACCTACTAAATGAGCCTTTTAGGCTAAAGCCAAATGTTATTGTGGTGAAAATATAATCCTATGGTGACACGTAATTTTGGAATTTGGATCTTTTAAATTTGTATCTACTCGGTGCTAAATAATACTTCCAAAATAATCCATCTAATTATATGCTCAATAAAAGATTTAAATCACTATCTATATATTGTTAATCTTGAACCTTTACTAAATTCATTTCATGAAACTAGTGAACCTTCTAAGGGTTTAATCTCTCTTCTTGAATACTCATATTAACATAATAGTTCTAGTTTCATGCTTTAAATTATAAAATTCAAAAATCAGATAAAAAATCATGTCAAAGACAAAGAGGGATAACAAGTAAAACCCGAATAGACGTAGAAATTAGTATAATGCTCATAAAGTGCAAAATCATCAAAAAATACTTCAAGAAAATCACGAACTTGATTTAAATAAAGTGAGAATTAAAAGTGATTGGATAAGCCCTAACTATAATCTTGAATGCATAAAATTCTAGAGTTTGGCACATAGGGGGATTAAAGTAAAAAACCCTATTGAAGTCCTGCATATATACCTGAAAATAAAAGATTCTTGGAGTAACGCCTAGATTTGGGAGCTTGAGATGGAGAAAATCCTTTCTTAGGTTCTTGAACTTTTATAATAAGGAAATAGATAAAACAACATAATTCTATCAAGTGTTGGATGATTTGAGAGTTTAAATATGCATGAATGGATTATTTAAAGGTAAAAGAACCAAAACACTCTCACTACAATGGATGAAAAAGGTGATTTTTAAAGCCTGGAAGCCACCTAGATGGTACACTATTGGGTGCACCAATCCAGTAGCATGGCAGGTTTTTAACATGCTATTCTAGGAATTATGGCATGCTTCCAATTCGGACCCCTACTAGAAGAGTGCCCTTTGCACTTACCATTAATCGTGGCATGGACCTCAACATATTGTACTTCCAATACAACATGGACAGGACCTCATAATATTCAAAACTCTTATCTAAGAACCTGGGACACTCCCTAACTGATTTTTAACTCCTTGAATGGTCAATTAACTCTATTTTATGAGTCTAAACTCATAGGAACTATGGACACATACAAACTTTGAGGATGATACAATTGGATAGCCTCTCAATTAGACATTTTCCTTTGTTGATTAACCTCGCATTAATTTCATCCAAAAAGTTTTTAGTACATTTTAAAGTTAACACTTAAAAGTAAATGGGAAGAGGGTGATGCATCAATGAAATTGGTGTGGAAAGAAAAGAAAAAAAATAAAAAAGTGACCAATTCATAAAAAGTTAGTCATTATATTAAGGTGAGCAAAATAAAAATAAGACCAAATTTGAAAATAAGAAATGAAAAAAAAATCTCTTTGCTAATAATGTGAAAATAATGCAAGTGTTAAAGATCAACAAAGCATAGGGAAAATTTTTAAATTAGAGACATAAGAAAAAGAGAATAAATTGTTCAAAGTAGTTGTCTTAAAAGTGCACAGGGGGAGTAGTCAATATTTTGACCAAATATTTTGTACCTTTTCCTTAGCTGATATTACAACCAAATAAAAAACGTTTGATCTTACGTTTCTATTACTTCAGTTAATGGAGTGCAAGAAATGTAAAGAGCACAAAATATAACATGGAAGACTCCTTGCTTAAGGGAGGAAAAACCATGGCTTGCCCTCACAAGCTCTCAAAAGTTCACTATAATCAACCTCTTGATTATATACTCAAACTTGCTCTAAACTCTAGGTTCTACCTGCTTTTAATAACTCTACTATAAGCCTACCTTAGCAACTCTGCTAAGAACATACCTTGATATTGATTAACTCTAACCAATATCAACCTTAGGTAACTCTACCTAAGCTCACTTATGAAAGCAAAGAAAATATTACTCTTATATCATGAGTAGTTCAGTTACAATTCAGGACTCAGCACAACACCACTCACTCTTTAGCTGACAAAAGAAATGAGAACCTGAGCAGTACGTGAGCAATGAAGCTGGGTTGAGTTTTTGCCTCTTTTAATACTTTAATTCTGATTTTTGCAAAAACTACTTCATTGATAAGCATTATTTTCCTTTTATAGTAGATTAATTATTAGGGTTATAATGCAATTGGACCAGATGTCCTAAATAGTACTTGTTACACTAGATGATAAAACTGTGAAGGCGCGTGCCAACTATACTTTTAGCCTTAAAGATCCAGGGACCTGAACCGTTGTTGTAAGTTGCTGATCATCAAAACAAGATATAGGAATTTTTCCCCTTTTTCGATGATGATAAACCAACCACAGAGCTTTTGAGCACTGCATTCATTCATCACATTTAATCAAAGTGATTACAACTACTGAAGATAAATGTTCCCCCTATCATTCAATCATCATTCTTTCATCATGATGCAACTTAGGATCTAGTCCTTTATTATCAATTTATATGAAAAATGTAATTTACTTCCCCCTGTAATTTTGCCTCCATACCATCAAATGAGCATATGACATACTTACACCTATCAACATGCCATACATATCTGCAATTCAACATTGACATACCTAGTACCTGGGTACCTGGTCCCTACCATATGAAATCAGTATTCCTCCTTTTAGCATCATTGAAAAGTGAAAATAGTAAACCAAGAGTAAAATAAGAATATGTTAGTTAATTCATAGCCACTGGGGAAACACTAACATAAGGAACAACATTAATAAAAAAGGAAATACATGCAACACACAAATAAAGATTCAGTCATATTTAGAGGATAAGTATCATTGTAGTGTATAATTTAAATATTCCTTATATAAATCCACAAGAATTAAGAAAGGTTAAATAGGGGAGGGACTTGGAAGGATGGTTTGAAGAAGTAGATCCAAGTTATTATTTTCTATAGCATGACAGTGCAATAATTCCTTGGTTAAATGCCTTATCTCAACATTTAAGCTAAGAACCTTATCTGTCGAGGTGGAGACTCTTTTATTTAGGTCAGCATTCTTGGTTTTAAGCTGATCAGTGACACTTGGACCCTCAACAGTCGGATGCTAAATTGCCATGTTCAATTTGTTGATCTCTGCATCCTTAGCAGCTATATTGAGTTGTAACTCCACTATCTCTTTACTAACTTGCCTTGGCAGTTGGTACTTTATTTTTTCTTCACACACTCAATTTTGACTTATGTCTTCATACCCAGCATTTCCAATACAGTTCCAGGAGTTCCATCATCACAGACAATACCAAAGTGCTCAAATACTTTATTTAACTAGTAACCATAAGCCATGTCATGTTTTTCATTTTTCCCGAGAACTACTTTGTGTATGTATTCCATCATCAATGCAGGTAAACTAATTAACTCAAAACTTCTATAACATTCCATGACATACAAGCCAATAGCTGAAGCAATGTTCCTTGTTGTAATCTGGGCAAAACTACTTTATTTACAAAATTAAAGACCAATTGCAACTCACTCTTGAATTATTTTCTATTCACTGTAGCCACTGATTTACCTTAAACTTTGATGTAGTTGCCAAAAACTCTATTGATGGTTGTTACCTTGAGATAGTCGTCACACCATAATAGGAACATCAATAATCCTCCCAAGCAATGCAACATCAATATTTGGCTTATTCCCTTAAACTACAATAATCATCTTTATTTTGTCTTTATAAAACTCTAATATGGAATAGAATTCCCTACCTCATCAAACACTATAGAAATAGGTCCTTTCATAAGATGCATCCATCCTTGATGTTTTGCTAGCTCAATTAATTCCAACATACTAGGTTTTGTTAGCATACTTGAGTCAAAAATCCATCCAGTTAATACCTTTCGATTTCTTAAGAACTTGTTTCTCACTTTTTTCAATACAACCTTTCCTTCTTTCTTTAATTTACTTCTTTCAAAATCACTAATGGGTTATCCTTCAGTATATTTCCTCTTATTAGGACCAGGTCCTTCATAATTCTATTAGTTCTTAACAAAACTTCCTGACTTCTTCCCTGAAATTTGAGTTATCTTACTGACTCTTTGGTCCTTAGAACTAATTTTGCTCTAGTGCCATTTTACATCAAGATGAGGTTTTAGCAACTCAGGCATTATCCATTGACATACTACCAGAAAAATTTTAAGGCTTTAGGGATAAATCTTCATCAACAAGTGGACTAAAGAAAGAGTTTGTCTTTGAAAAGAGTAGATGATGAGAGTTGGTTTTCCAGAAGATTAGTGGAGGAATTTTATCTAGGCTAATATTAGAGTCCTTGGAAAGGCATGATAATGGACAATTTGTATCCATTTGGAGATTCTTAACATAAGAGGACTATTTGAGGAAAGATTTCTTTCTTTGACAAGAAAGGATTTTTGACAGAGCAAGACCTGAAAGACTGATAAGCATAGTGAGGGATGTTTTGAGAGAATGAGATATTATCAATTTCAATTTTTAGGATGATTCATCCCTCCTTTTAATATAGGCTAAGTTTCTAACATAGTGAAAGAAATTGGCTTTTTCTGTTAGAATAAAAAAATTACACATTCATGATACTAACCTGAGAGATAGGACTAAGTCCCTCTTTTTTTTTAGTGAATTCTCGACTTTGTGGATTTCACATTTTCCTCCTCTAAAGTTGTTCCCATGGGTGTATACCTAGAAAGGTATGATGCTGATTTATACCAATATGCACTTATTTTACCAAAGACACCTATCTTTTAAACATAGCAAAATTTAGGAAGGGAAACTGATCCATCTAGTAGGTCAAGTTAATTTAATCAATCCTAGCCTTAGCTTGTTAGTTTTAATACTCCACTTTATTCTAGAAGTTTTCCTGAACATAGGTCTTAGGACCATGTCCTAGACTTAGCATCCTTTGAATTTCCAAGGCTCCTTTATTACTTTGAACCGGCTAGCATATTTCAAACTCTTTTTCACACTTTTGAGCTCACTTGTGGGATATGAATGCTAAGAAATCCATGAGGTCTCTGACAGTCCTATCTCCAAATGTGATGTCAGATTAACAAGAGAGTGAGAGCATCCGTCTCTTCAATTTGGCTTTCTGAGATGAGTTTATAGGGACCAAGTCGTTGTTAATTTTCACTGGATCCTTCTTAATATTATTTCAGCTAGAGCAGGAGTTTGTAATTCAAATTCTGGATCACCGTCACTTTCATTATTCTCATTTGCATCATTAGACTCTTGACCATTCTCTTCGATAATGTTATTTCTTTGAGCAAAAATAAGCTTTTTAATATTATAATCTTTCTCATCACATGTCCCATAGGTCAGATTCTTCATATTGAACACCAAAGTAGGTTACTTCACATTAGCTACATATAATTTTTGACCCTTTTCACCCATTTAGATAAGACAACTCTACCTTGAAGTGTCTTAAAAGAGACAATACAGTCAAAACTTCCTGTTATGGCTTCGAACAATTACAAATTAAGAAGATTGTTCTGACTGCACTCATTTTATTTCTACTGTAAATAATATCATTTATTAGATTTGGGGACCCAATTGAATTTGAGTTCCTGATGAGTGGTGATTTTATCATTTATTCTCACTCAATATTTGTGAACATTGCCTTGATTTGAATGATTAAATGAGACATATTCATGAGTAAATGCACTAATATCCACTCTTTATAGGTACGGAATTGAAAAGATAGAAAGATATGGATTGGAGCTTAAAATGATCAAAAAGGAGAAGGAAAAGTACAGTTAAAAACCTGCAGCAGAAGAGCCTCAGGTACTACGATCGCGTTCTGATGACCACGATCACGGCATTCAAACCAAGGTCAATCAAATGAGGTTGCATGACCGCGGTCGCAGTCAAGTTGGTGCAATCGCAACTCAGCGGAAGTATTCAGCCCAAGGGCAAAATTATAATTACACGTGTTGATCCTAATTTGACAAAAAGACTCAAACCCTAGCCTTGGAGAATTTCCATCTACTTCATTTTTTAGGTTTAGCTTTAGACTTAATAGTTTTCATTTTTTTGGGAGAAGAAAATATTGTATAAATTTTTGGCAAAGAATAACATTGAAGAATTTCTAAGTGAAAGATTTGCTCACTTCCATTGTTGATATTATAGGAGAGCCAAGTTTGAAGTAACATTAGATTAATTCTTTGAATATATATGCTTATTTATATTATATGTAGCTAAATCTCCCTCTTGGGGTTATGTGTTAATAGGGCTTTAAGTGTGTGGGGGTTGTTATTGTTAGCATCTATTTGGTAGTTCATGTTTATGGGTTTTATCATTGCTATGCTATTTTGGTTGGTATTTGATGGGTGAAAGCCCCAATACCCATATGGGTTGATGAGTGAAAGCTCCAATCTCTAGAAAGTTCAAAGCTATCTTCGAAAGTAGGAATCTATATCATATTTGAAAGAGGATGTGGAGACCAAAGAAATGATAGACAATTATGTGTGTAGTTTGCTAAATTCTCACTATCTTAGACATAAGGGTGAATATGAGGTTGACTATGACATGGGCATTATCCTAGAAATAAGGATGCCTAGATTGAGGTTGTGGTTACCCATTGTTTAACATACCTATTAGGTATTCAAAAGGATAAATGGGTGAAAGTTTGGTGTTTTGTCGAAAGACTAGAATCAAAATCTATAATCATGCCTGCCCATACTTGATTTACTAAATTGATGTTGATTACTAACTCCCACATGTCACTCTCTTAGTAATACATAATCCTGAGATCCGTGCATAATTGTTAAAATTCTAATTATTTGTAGCCCCAAATTTATACTAGAAAAAGCCAAAAATAAAAATTAGTGTAGAAACCTATCCCCTATTATATCTTTTTGTACCCTTTGTTTGAATTTAACTTGTATCTACCATTTCAAATTGATTTGATCGCCCTTCACATTGTTCCTCATGGATTTGACCCCGACTACAAAGTTAGGCAAATATATTAACGACAATCACCTTACACTTAAATTTATGTGTAAGTTGAGTGTTATGAAAAATGGCACCATTGCCGAGAAACAATTTGGCATATTAAGCTAGTTTGAAATTTTAGTCACTTGCTTGAATTCAAGCATGTAAATATTTGTTAGTGATTTTCTTTTGTAGGTAACTTTTTATTTTATTTTACCTTTCTTTATGGTACCTTCCGACAAATATGATGTTGGTAGTTAGAAGTCCTATCTTGAAGAACCATGTCCATATTATTACGTACCATACTTGATGAGAAACTGTGACTATGCTCTCTGAAAAGAGATGGATTCACCATCTCAATCCTATAGGGAGTATAGGTGTTCTTTATGCAGTGGTCGAGATGGACATTGGAGTGATTTTCCAAGTGCCTCCT